>NW_028186526.1:0-1250 GCF_003343005.1 Rhea americana
CTCCCCGTCGGTCGGCGCAAACCCGCGTGAAATGTCCGTTCTTTCTGACAAAAAGTGGATTTTTTTCTCTCTCTCTTTTTTTTTTTCAATATCATTACTTCCCCACTCCTTTTTCTCCCGGGGAAAAGAAAACCCCAACTCCTCCTTGCCATGTACTTTTCCTTCCTTTATTTATTTCTTTATTTATTGTCGGGAAGCGCTGGAGCTGGCGATTTCCTTATTGTAGATGTGCGCGCAAACTTTCCGCAAGAAAGGATTTTTTCCTCCCTTTTCGAGAGGAAAAAATTGTTTGCCCGCTCAAGTGTTAGATCGTTAAATGAAAAGAAAAAAAAAAAGAAAGAAAGGGGGGAAAAAAAGAAAATAAAAAAAAAAGGAGGGAGCCGGGACACTCACAACGCCACGTTTTTCTGGCAACGGTTTTGTTACAGATCCGTTCCCCCGTGGGTAGAAAATCCCCTTTCCCCTGAGAGCCAGCTTGATAGTTAAGCACTTTCCTAAATAAATAGATTAACATATCTGTCCATGCCTTCCGTTTCTCTCCCCACCCCAGATCAAGGCTCAATTTTGCTGGATAAAGACGGAAAGAGAAAACATACACGACCCACTTTTTCTGGCCAGCAGATTTTCGCCCTGGAAAAGACTTTTGAGCAGACGAAATATTTAGCGGGACCGGAGAGGGCCAGGCTAGCCTATTCGCTGGGGATGACAGAGAGTCAAGTCAAGGTGAGATGATCATGTCAAGCGCTAGATAAGGGATTGCAGCCCACACGTTGCTGGGACTGGCAGGAGTGTGGGGAAAGGAAAAAAGGAAAAAAAAACAAAAACAAAACCCACATACGCTCTCATAGCTCGGTTATCGGGCAGCGAGAGGGACGGGGCGGGCGTTTGCGCCGTCGGGCCCGGCTGGGGCGCGGCGCTCGCCGTTCGCGCACGGACAAAGCCGCCGCGAAACGTTGTTGCAAACGGGAGGTGCCGCCGAGAGGTGCCCCCACCACCACCACTTCCCCACTAGCGTCTTTTCGGCCGTACAAACGGGCCTGGTTGGCAACTGTCAGCAACGCGCTCGTGGAGCGGGGGTGAGGGGTGGGGGGGAAGAAAAGGAGAGGAAAGGATGTTTCAAACCGCGTCTGCCTTTAAAGGCGGCACTTGCAAACGCGGCGTGCTTAGGAGCGGTGACACCGGTGGGGTTTGCCTCCGAAAACGAGGTGCTCAAGCTGCAACATTTCCGGGTGTCCCAGGCAAAAAAAAAA
>NW_028186526.1:2075-54838 GCF_003343005.1 Rhea americana
ACGGGCGGGCGGGCGCGGGTGCCGGTGCCGGTACCGGTGCCGGTGACGGCGTGCGGCGGTCAGGTGTGGTTCCAGAACCGACGGACCAAGTGGCGGAAGAAGCACGCGGCGGAGATGGCCACGGCCAAGAAGAAGCAGGACTCGGAGACGGAGCGGCTCAAAGGCGCCTCGGACAACGAGGAGGAGGAGGACGACGACTACAACAAGCCGCTCGACCCCAACTCGGACGACGAGAAGATCGCGCAGCTGCTCAAGAAACACAAGCCGGGCGGCGGCGGGCTGCTGCTGCCCGCCGCCGAGGGGGAGGCCTCCGCCTGAGCCCCCCGACGGGCGGCCGGATCCGTCCCCGAGCCTGCCCCCGGCGGCTCTTTGTAAATAAACCGCGAGTCACGCTGACCGGTGACTTAGAGACGTTCCTCGACTGTGAATATTTAAAATGTAAAATACCTTTTTTTCTCCCCCTTTTTTTGTATAGAAAGAGCCGCTTCCGTCGGTGTCCCCCCCACACACCCTTTTCCCCTCCCGGGCCGCGGCCCTCCTCCCCCGCGACAAGAAGCCCCGGCTCCCCCACCTCGAATTGCACACGCCCTTCATGCTATTTATTAGTATTTTTGAAATACTTCTTCTTCTCTTTTTCTTTTTTTCTTTCTTTTTTTTCCTTTCTTTCGGTTGTTGTCGTGAAGAGGGAGGGGGGAGAGGGCAAATTGACATAGTTTGCTTTAACTTAACCCGTTTTCCAATAAAAGTGCGTGTTGAAAAGTAGCTGGTGGGAATTGTCACAACCACTTTCAGTCAGAATATAAAATTCATTTAGTTGCTGTAATTGACTTTAAAGTGTGTTTTGTATCATAAAGAATACTAGAGAATGTAAATTGTTTTCTTTTTTTTAAGCTAATAGCGATGATACATCGTGATATAGCGTCTTAACATTTATTAATTTATATTAAAAAAAATTCGGTTTGTAAAGAGAAGAAAAGCCCTTTGCAAGACCAGTTAAATGTAATGCACTTTCTGTTTAAAAAACGATAAATCAATTAAACCAGTTTAAAGACGTCTGCTGCCTTCACTAAAGGGTACAGATAATCTGATCTCATCAGAGATCGAATAATAAAACCGACGGTACAAAAAAACGGAGAAAATTTTCACGATCTTTTGTTCATTCTCAATAATTTTTTTTTCCCTTTTCTTTTTTTCTTTTTTTTTATGATGGAAATTATCCAACACCACTTTACCGCGAAGGTTCAAGAACCACACAAATAAAATCAGCGGTCGCTGCTTTGGGGAAAAGGAGAGTTGCTCTTGCCAGTGTATCGTTTTTTCTGATAGCGCTTCCCCCCCTCGGCCCCCGCGGGGCCGTCCCTGGGGGGCTGAGGAAGTCATCATTTCCATATAGATCCCAGATAGGTTCACCTCAGGCGAATATAGGCTGTATTAACTTTTTAAGCAGCAGAGCAAGGCGGGCTGTTGTCAAGGGCAAAGTGTTGCCGTTATTATGGCAAAGGGGCTGTTTTCCAAGAAGCAAACGATGAATARAATAAGAGCCTAGCTAAGGGTCTAGAGTAAATAGTTGGACCCAGGACCCAAACAACTGCTTTAAATTGAAACTCATTATCTAGCGCTGATCATTTCCATATCTAAACATACCAGAAACAATCACCTTTTTTTTCTTTTCCTTTCTTTTTTCTTTTTTTTCTTTTTCTTTCTTTTCTCTCTTTTTCTTTTTCTTTTTTTTTTTTTTTTTTTTTTTTTTGCAGCGGAGCAAAAGGAGGCACTGCCTTTTGAGAAAAGAAAGAAAAAAAAAAAAAAAAGATTCTTCCCTCAATTCGGACGTAGTTTTCTGCACAAAACACGGCGCTGCCGCCGGGCGCTGCGGGCCCGGCTCTGCGCGCCCGCCTGCGCGGGGCTGCGCGCCCACCGCGCCGGGAGCCTCCAGCCTCTCTGCGCTTCCCCTCTACTACCAACTCCCTCCCCCCCCCCAAAAAAAAAAAATTATTTTTCCGCACGTTTGCAAAGACAAAGCCTTTCACTCCCCTTTTCCAGCTGACTGCGGCACTGACTTGGGCTTTCCAGTTAATTTACTTCCACACAGAGACCCAGCTGGCCACCAGTTGAAGCTGGCACTACGAAACCAGAATTATACAGGGGAGGAAAAAAAGAAAAGAAGAAGGAAAAAAAAAAAAAAAAAGCCCAACTCTCATCGCTTGGTTAGGCTGGTTTTGTCCCGGCTGTTTGAGAAAAGAACAGTTTATTCGTATGATCTCACTTTTTTCTTCCCTTCCCCTTTCTCGGTGGAGGTTTCGGAAACAAAACCCGGCTCAGGGGAGAGCCGAAGCCTTCCTCGAAATTCGGTTATATACACACACACACACACCCCTATATATATATATGTGTGTATATATATATATAGGGGTGTGTGTGTGTGTATATATATATATATATATATATATATATATANAAAAAAAAAAAAAGGAGAGAGAGAGAGAACCCCCAACCTCGGGACGGCGGCGAGCAAACGGGAGGCAAAAATGTCAGCGGGCTGCGTTAGGTGTAAAGTTCAGCTCCGGGCACGCGGGGCTGCGCTTAAGGCCTTAAAATAAATCAGAGCTTTGCTACATACGCGCACCGACTAATTCCAAATGATAYAATTCAGAATGTATCTGCAATATGAACGATAGCACATAGCAATATATAGCATCACGCAACACACGCAACACATGCAACGCGTGCAATCCGCAGCAACCCCGCGGAGCTCGGCAGCCGGACCCCGCGCACGGCCGCGGCCGCACCCGCGCAGGGAGCCGCGGGGCCCGGCTGCGCGGCCGCTGGAGGGGGCGGGAGCGCTTTTTGCTAAGCGGTATAACGCGACTCCCCCCTCTCCAGCCTCAGCAGGCTTCATCCGTGTTCTCCGCTTCAGGCTTATTTCGGCAGCTTTGTCTACGAACAACTTGCTTTTTTTAAAAAATTATTTTTATGTTTTATTTTCATTTTTTTACTAGGCACTTTGGATTTCCAGATCTCTTTCTCTCTGTGTGCACCCGTTTATTTATTTTTTCTTTTTTTTTCCTGGTGAAGGGGGAAATCAAGCCTGTTACTTCGGTATTTACCCCGCCTCGTTCTTTGRCATTCGCATTCTTCTGAGCGCGGAGGAGGAAGCTGCTGCCAAGATGAACTTCTCGCTGCTTAACCCGAGGATTTTGGAGCAGCGCTTGCGAAACGAAGTTACTTTGCAAAGCGGCGAGGGACGCCGCAATGGAAACTTTATTTTCCGGGGCCGGGCGCCGCCGCGGAGCCCCAAACCAGCGCTGCCGCAACGCGACGGACAAGGCCGGCAGACTCTCTCTTTTTTTTTTCCTTTATTTTTTTTCCTTTTTCCTGTTTTCCCTAATTGCGGCGCTGCCCGAGCACCTTTAGCACGTGGGGTAGCGCAAGGTGATGCACGTAGGAAGGGCCCCGGCGTTTCGCGCTGCGCCCGGACCGACAGCCAAGTCGGGACAGCGGGACGATCTCAGTGAGCGCTGACCTCCCACCCGCACCTCCGCCTTTTAATGAACCGCTGACTCACCACCGCCTCGGTTCCCCGCCGGCCGCGCTGCCGGGGGCTCCCGCGGGCGCCCCGCTCCCCGCGGGGGCTGCGCCGGAGCAACCTGCCAGCGCGCCCCAAAGCTCAGTCCTAGCAGCACGTCCTCAATCATTCATTAAAAGTCGCGTCAAGCAAGCGCGTATAATTCATCTTTATGCAAATACATCACTGTCAAGCCATTAGCGTATTGCTCTTATTTTTCTTTCTTTTTTTTTTTTTTTCTTTTTTTTTTTTTTTTTCTTTTCTCTTTCTCTTTTTTTCCTTTTCTTTTTCTTTTTCTTACTCCTTTTCTTCTTCCTTTCTCCTTTTCTTTCTTTCTTTCTTTTTTTTTTTTTATTAAAGTGCATTCTTTTTAATTCAGCCCGGTAAAATACGAGCCCTATTGCCCAAGAATTATAGCGACTATTAGAGTAACATATGGGCAACAGGCACTCAGAAAATAAAACCCAACGGATAAAGTGGCAGGGTCACCACAGGGAGCAAACACTTAACAAAATGGCAGCGGGGTAATAGATTTTCCTCGGGGGCCGGCGGTCCTGGGGGGCCGGGGGGGAGACGCGCCCGGGCGCGCAGGAGCCGCGCAGGAGCCGCGCAGGAGCCGCGCAGCGCCGCCGCCGCCGCCCTCCCCGCTTAATGAGCGCGTCGCCCGCATCCGCGTCGCCCCAGCATGGTAATTGAGCAGATCTATTAACTTGTTACACTAGATTTGTTTAAAGAGACTATTACACAGTCATTTAATCAATTTGTTACACTGGAGGTCCTGACTTATGAGACACTTGCCGTATGATTCCTTAATGACTGAATTAATTTGTTTTAATAAAACCAACATTGTGTACAAGCACATTTCAAGAAATGTAATTTTGGAGACGGAACAGTCCAATGCTTCATCTGATTAGGTCTTTTCTATGGTTTATCAAAGTCTGGAGTTGCCGTCATAAACTGCATGTATGGGRTATTTTTCTTTTTTATAGCGTCATTAATTTAATATGGATCATTAGTTCTTTATACACATGCATGTTCTGACAAATGTACCCAATGAATAATGCACCTAATGTGTTTGGGCTCAAATGCATCACACCATAAACAGAAACTGCTGCAAAAAATAAATAACAATAAATAATAATAATAATAACAATTAATATCATAACCACTCTCTTCTTTCACACTCCGGTGCGCTAAAGACTTGTTTTACAGCTACGGAGCCAGGGTGCTCCCACCTCACAACAGGGTAATCAAACCTACGGGCTAACTATGGAGGGAATGCAAATAGATTTATGGTGAATTAAGGTTATCCTGAGAGCAGATGTAGGACGAGAAAATCGGTTTTGCTCCTGATGGAACCTGACGTGTGCGGAATAAATGTAAATAAACACGAGGGTCCCCAAGAAAAGGAACTTGATGCTATTGATTATGTAAAATAATCGCTGCATTACAAATGTTAATGCACTATGTTAATGTACTACAAACAGCCGGCATTTAAGGTCTGACTTTGGGCAGAAGAAGAAAGAAGCAGGGCTCTGGTCTTGGGAAATGACTTGGGAACCGAGAAAACAGTAGTAACGCGGTTAATAATAATAATAATAATAACAACGCCCTCCTGCGCCAACAAAAACCTCGGTGTTTTTATGGGATGAAAAAAAAAAAAAAAAAAAAAGCAGCCGCTGCAGAAGCAGTGCTGGAGGCTGTAAATGTGCAAACGCTACACATGGCAATATCCCCAAAGAAAAGCAAGTTAAGTGTTGCGTTACTGCTTCAAAGAGATCAGCAAAAATCACTTTTGCACGTAGAGCCTAAGCACCTTAGCATCAGACAGAGAAGAGATCTACGCAGGCGGATATTGTTTTCATTTAAATACTTTTACATTTTCTTTCTAACGCCTTGATAGCGGATTTCTTTACGCAGTTCCCACCAGGAACTCAGCTAAGCATCTCCTCTTTTTCCCGCGCGTGCCTGTGCTTCGTCGGCTTGAGCGGGGCACAGCGCGAGCGCCAAACCTAACGCTGCTCCCGCCGGGGGCACCTCTGGGCACCGCGCCAGCGCCCGGGACCCGGCCTGAAAAACACGAGCCGCGGCAGGAGGTGTCGCGCCCACCGCGGCCTTCGCGCGCGCAGCCACGTCCTGCGCCCGCTGGGATTTCGAGCGAGGGGCTCGCGGCGCGAAACGCCCCTCCGGGGGCAATTTTTCACCCTTCTCGAGCGGAGTGGCGAGCACGGCCGCCCTTCGAAGCTAACCCGCGTCTTGCGTCCCCTCGAAAGCCGTAGGCAGCGCAGCCAGCAGGTATATTTAAGCGAACGGCTTCGACCTCTTGCCCGTTTTAACAGATGCCGCTTCTGGCCACCCCAAAAAGCTTGTTTAAAGTTAACAGYGTTAAGCACCGGCGGTCACGAGGCCAATTCAAGGTCATTTTAATTCTGGCTAAAGGTTAATTAGATCACTGCATTAAAGCAGGAATAGACTATACTCAACTTTACTCTAATGAGGGCAGACAGGTTTTTTTATATACCTCTTAACTGCTCTCTTTATGATAAGGATATAGGATATATATCAGGCAGGAAACCTCGCTGTCGGTGACATAACTCACGTTACGGGAGTCCCTCTAGCTTCAAACCTTTTCTTACTTTTCACCCGGCAGCGTGAACGCCGCGGCGATACGCGGCGGGACGATGACACAAGGAACAGTTTGGAAACAGCCCCTTCTTCGGAGGGACCTTTCCTCAAAACGGTGTTACTCCAGGCCTCGCTCTGCCCTGCCGGGGCCGGCTGCGTTTCTGCCCTAGCGTTTTTATCAGGATTTAAGTCGAGCAGGCGCTCAGCCTGCTTTGCCCTTTCTCCGCAGCACGCTTGGTTCAAACGCGAGCCGAAGATTGCAGTGAAGCTCCTTCTCCTGTTGCATCCGCCAGCTTAGCCTGAAGCTTCACCGATTTCTTATTTCATCCTGCTGTTATCTTGGAGAAATAATGTTTCCAGGCAAAAGGACCGTCTTCTCGCTTAGGTACGGAAAAGGCATTTACGAGAGGCAACGACGTCGTTGTTCCCTCGCTCGGTTTTCCGCGTTTCCCCCCGAAGGGACCCTGGCAGGTGCCTTCTCCCCGGGGTTGGTGAAGCCCCCGGCCAAGCACTCCTACAACACCCAACACGGGCAGGAGCGGGCCTTGTGCCGAGGACAAGGTATACGGGCAGATAGACAGAGATACGGGTAGAGATACTCATATATATATGAGTACATCCCTGCACACATCTTCATTTGAATAGCTGTTAATTGCCCACTTTCTTCTCCACCGAGGCCACCAGCAAGAGTGCCAGGGGCCCTGCTCACAGCCCAGCCGAATACCTGACTATTTAAGGTACTCTGGAGCTGCATGAATCAGAAAGAAAACAGCTCCCCCTACCCATTTTATTAGAAAGCAATAAAATCTGGTGGTGTCTCATTAAATTTAATGAGCCTTCATAAAATAACCATTACGCTGTGGAGGTAATGAAAAGAATAACTATGACGGTTAGTAAATAAACCAGCAAGGGCGATACTATTAGATGTCCCAGATACCTCGCAGGTATCAAACAGGTAAATAATTCTCCGAGTGGATTACACCATCTTACACCCCTTCGCGCCCGTTTACGTCTTCACTCGTACCACTTTGGAATGATTTCTTCCCCCTCCTCCTGCACGTGTTTGGTGCGATGCCATTCGTCTCTATAGCGCTAAACACGCACGTGTACGTGCGTAACTTGGAACGGATCAGCAGATGGAGAACCTAGATGGAAATTTTCACGGGTGGCCACTGATTTTGGGCCCCTCCACTTCTGAAGTTTCTTTTAAATGAGCAACTGCTTTTGAAAATGACGGTGCAGAATTTTCTGCGACAAATATTTTACGTATAAATACATAATTTATAGAAAAAACATATATACATTTATACACACGCGCACACACGTATATAAATCAACGCCTTTCCAATCTGCAACCGAGACAGATACAGTCACTAAGATTTAAAAACATGGCCCATGTTGCAAGCCTTACATCCCTGGCTCACGCACGCCACGGAAATAAAAGAGTTAAACTAATTACAGGATAAACTCCGCTGCGAGTTTATGACCGCCAATAAAAGAGCAAGAAGAGAGGCTGAGTGGGGGCTAGCGAAAAAATTCCAGAACGTTGTTGTGGGAAATGTGACTTTTGCATTTCCTGCTTCACCTGAAATCGCAACAGGAAAGGTTTTGGCACGGGAGCGAACGGGCAGGATTTGATCCGAACCTGGGCTTCCCTTAAAGGCTCGTTCTCACTCCTGCCGATGGCCACCGAGGGCTCCGCCGTCGGCCCGAAAGGCACGAGCATCACCGCCTCCGCTGCTGAACAGGCGTCATACGTGGGTGCAACGTGCCCCAGCTGAATTAAAACATCTGCAGCATCTTACAACGTCTTGCTTCTGGTTTGAGCCGTGGAACCCAAATACCGATCACTYGAGCCCGATCTTCGCCCAGGCAGCCGCCTGCGTGGACGCATCACGCAGGACGTGGCAGGGGCCCAGCGGAGACGAGGGCGGACGCGCGGTCGCTCGATCCGGGGAGGTAAATACAAGCAGATGAAACAGAAAAAAAAAAAACCCAAAGAGATGAGTACAGCACTGCTTGCTTTCGTGCACGTGGACCTAAACTGCTGCTCGGCACGGTCAGCCTGCAGTCCGAGGAGGAACTCGGTCCTTCGTACTGATTTATCCACAGGCAACGCGGGCCTAAGGGCAAGCCCTTTGCCCAACCCGTGAACAATTTCTTAGGAATCCGGTAATTATTGTTATTTTATGGTAGAGCCAGCACAATTTTTGTCGAATTATAAATACTGCAGGTCTATATTTTCCCTCCTCCCCCCCCGACCGCAGCGGTTCCTGAAGACATGTAAACCCAYAGTGTTATTACTCCCTAATCTAGTCGAGGTGATGAAACGGTGCCAAAACTCTCATTGCAATTTCATCAGCATATGCATGAGTCGCACTTTTGCAGTGTTGCAGAAACAACACAAATTGGTTTGCGAATTGTGAACTCCCCCTTCGTCGTCGTCGTCGTCGTCGTCGCCCCCTTCTCCTTCGGAATTGCAAACCGCGGATGAGCGAAGCAAGCGCGCTCGGCCGGCTTTGGGTCCCGACCCGCGGCGTCTGCTCACGCCCCTCTCCCTTCGCCGCCGTGACTTTTTCCTCTGCCCGGGAAGAGGAAAGGTGGGCGAAGCGGGGCGGGGGGCGCCGCTCCTTGCCCCGCTGTCCCCGCCAGGCTGGTCGCCCTCCGTCACTCGGCTCCCTCTCCGCTGGAAACGGCGGCACTGCTGCCGGCAGCGGGCCCAAGCCCTCGCGATGTGCAGCGGCAGACCTTCGCATGAAGCTTGATTTAATTTTTCAGCGGAGAGATCGTTTTAGACTCGCATTGTTCACATCAAATAACGAAACGTTGCTGATTTAATTAGGGCTCAGTTTTTCAGGCCGGGCTCGCCGCATTGCTGAAATTGCATTTAGCATGGGACAAAACTATCAATAGATAAAGCAATTTAAAAGACCCAGCTTACAGAACGTATTCTCTTTCCCCTTTCCCTTTGCCACTTTCAATTCATTGCTCAATTTAAGTATGGAAATAATGTTTGTCAAAGAGTTCCCGACATATGAATTGTACCAAAAAAAAAAAAAAAAAAAAAAAAAAAGATCTGGGCATCTCCTGCTTGTATTCCTAACCCATTTATAGCACAATATACAGATAATTCAATCTACTGCTGAAAATATGGTTTGTGCAGTTGCGCAGTAATGGTTCACTTAAAACTTGATAGTTTTCTCATATTTTGCTTCTCCTTGGTTTGACAAAGTCAACTGGGCWGATCTTGGCTAGCAGAAATCACTGTTGACTCCATAGCATCAATTCTGTGAAGWTTAGCCTGAGGGCAGTGAATTAAATTTAGGGGAAAAAGATAAAAAAGAAGGTYGGCTCATGAGCTTGCAGTGCATCCCTGTGGCCAGGACGCGGCTGTGGCCAGGAGCAGGGGGGAACCCTAATCTAACTGAATTCGAATACCTGGGTTTTGCTCATTCAGGGAAAAAGCCTGAAAAAAAATTATATACACACACACACACATATATATATATACATGGGTCAGGTTCATCAGTTTTGTAAAGCACGCTCAAGCATGGACAAAGCGGGTTGTGTCATGATTTCAGGCAGGCAGGATGAAACCTGAAGCAAACTCACTTAACTTCCCGAGCATAACGCGAATAATGAATTTAGTCTGAACGAGGGAAAAAAAAAAAAAACGGAATATAAAATTCTGGAGAATTTACGCCCTTGATTTACGGGTATAACCTGGTTATACAGCACATCACCTATAGGGTCAACCCCAGCAACAAAGTCAGCTGATTTAGAAAATAATTTATCCTGGTAATGATATTTGTGCAAGAACGACGGCACCAGCTTTGTTTCTCCGCCGGAGCCCCGAGATTTTTTCTACGCAGCCCGTAAGGAGCTTTCTCTAGAGTGTGGTTTTCTTCCTTGTCCTGTTTTCTCCACAGCGAAGAAGCCTTTCCAAGCAATCTGACATCCACCCTTAAATTACTTCCCAGGGTAGAGTGTCTGTATCTGTGCTGTATGGTAGGTGACTGCTCATTTCTCATATTGATTTACACGAGGCAGGGTAGTGAACATACAATTAATAGTTGACTTCATCGGAAGCCAGCTGTTAGCCCCATAATTTACAATGGGAGCGGTTTAAGAATAAGAAGAATTATACTTGTAGAAACTGTATTTCTGCATTTTAAAGGTCAAATCCAACTTCCATTAAGGTTGTTAGAGACTCTAATTGATTGAAAATGATGTTATTTGCTGATGTATGCAGCTTGAGCTTCACGTGCTGCTGCACGGAGGACTTGTAAGGAACGGGGGATTCTTAGCGCGGGGACACGTATTTTTCCCAGCCCGAACCACAAACGGTATCGTTAAATCTGTGGATCTCTCCCTGCTTTTGCTCCTGAAACAACTCGGAATTCCTGTAGCGCCGATTCAATGGAGTTTCCCTCTGGAAAAACGCAGAGGCCTATGCCTAAATCCTACGGGAGCTCAGCACGTGCTCAGCGGCTCCTGCTCTCCTGCATGCTCAGGAGCATGTTGGAAGAACGGCAACRTTCCTACGTTTTCCCATACCTGGAAAAGAACAGTGAAATGTATCTTATGTATAGAGGAAGGTGTATGAGTGGGCACATGTATGTGCACGTTTGCTTGTATGGACATCTGGACACACTTAGGCATATCTGCATACATACAATGCACAAACGCAGAGGGAGCAATATCAGAAAATCACTAGCAAACGCAGCAGAAATGCCTAGCTGAACACAGAATAATGTCATGTTTCAGTGTCTCAAGCCGATTACAAAAAAAAAAAAAAAGTCTTTTAGCTGATCCAAGCGGACACAGGATGGATTCAGTATAACGGATCTACATTTCAGTGGRCGCTCGAATTTCAAAACGCTTTGCAAATGTCAACTATTAGCCATCAAAACACCAACTAAGATAGGTGACTACTATTATATTGTTCTGGATAGATGTGTTTAGATGAAATGAAATTACACACAACATTTTCAAAGGTGTCCAGGCAAAGGTATGCTCTTCAAACCCTGTTTACAGCTGAATATGAGTTTGAGGTCTTCCAGGAAATAACAGGTTTTCAATAAATTCCCCTCCCAAAAAAGTAAAACACTGAAAATCTTTGAATACCAGGCACTGGTGGAAGTATACATACATGGATTTTTGGTACTGAGCAGCAGGCACCCAGGTCTCAAGACTTCAGCCTCGCGTCCCAAGCAAGCGAAGGGCATCCTTGCCCTGCCCGCGCCGGGCCCTGCCGGTTCACAGCGTGCAAACCCTGGCGAGACGACGCCTGAACCTGCCTCCTGTGCAGAATTTGCTTTAAAAAGTTCTGCTGCCCGCACAACATGAGCAAATACGCATTTCTCTGTTATTAAACCAAGCTGTGCTGAATCCCTTTTTTTCTGGGCTACCAAGCTAACACCGTGCACACCTTGCACTGCTTTTGTTTACGTATTGCTTGCGTGTTTGTGCTGACATAAGTCCTTGTAACGTGGCTCTGTTTTGCAACAGAGGAATGAGTTTCTTCTCAGATCCTTCCTCAAGAGTCAAATTTGAAAGCATTTTTTAAGCATTTTTTTCTGATGCACTTGAAGATTGAGCATTATTTCCATGTGTTGTCTTACCAGGAATTAAACCTAGAGGGTATTGCGTTAATATTTCCTGTACATTTGGGACATGCTTTTCTTAGTTTCCTCTAAATATAAGCATTAGAAATTTAAACGCTACCCACTGCAAGTAAACCGGCCTCCGTTCGCAGCTCTGCTAACCTAGAGGCTGTCGTTGCTCCACACGCTCCTTTCCTTCTGCTGTCACTTATGCTGCAGGAAATATTCAAAGGAAGGGAAGAGAAAAACGCTCCTTCGTGGAACGGGAGGCCAGAACCCTGTTTTTGGCCGCCATGCTAGAAAACGAAGCCCTGCCTAAGCTCACGGGCTGCAGAAACCCGGCCAAGGAAACCTGATGATCCCAAGTCACCTAAAATGCAAGGTGGTGCCTCTGGAACTTCTCCTTCCAGGACTTTTAATGCAAAAGATGAAACGTTCTTCCCTTTCCTGCCTCCTTTGGAAGGAACTGCCATTTACAGCMGCGAATCAAGACCAAACTTCAGAGTTCTCTGAAATATTTAGTTATTTAAACAAGTTCTTCCGCGCTACTATTTCTGGCCTTTGGTTAGAACGAAGATGAAGTTCTGCCAAAGAATACTGAGGAACACCTTCGAGCTGGAGATTTATAGCCTTATGTGGTAGGCTCAAAAGCACTGGAAAATTTGCAGCCGCTTCGCATTAATGCCTGCCCCTTGCTATTTGTCCTTGCTGGGTCCGGACTCGGCGGACGCGGCGAGCGTGGCCGCGGGCTGGTTGCGTTGCAGCTTCCCGCTGGACCCGGCAGCAGTATTTTCCRTCGGTTCAGATGATCCTGGCTCTGGCTAGAGACACGGCGATGTGAAGTGGGTAGTGATTAGCATCAGCGGTTCGCACATGAGAATTAGGATCTCATTAAGGAAAAAATTCCAGCTTAATGTCATATATATGGGCATCACTGCAGGTGGTGCTAACATTCATTTTTAACTGAACCCRTAGGGCCAAACATCTGACAGCGCGAAGTTTCCGTAGCAGCTTGAACTGGGTTAGCGTCGGTGTCCTACAACACATAGAAAGCACTGGGGGGACGACCAGACCCCTCCTGCAAACACATTTTGTATTTCCCCCACAGACTGAGGAAGGCCCCCAGCGTCTTCAGCCCGCCGTTCGTCCCAGACGGGAGGTGAAAGAGAACGACCCCTGCAAAACCCGTTTGGCTGCGTGTCTAAATGGGGGCTTTCCACCGCAGACCGCCGGGATCCCGTGACGGCRCGCTGCAGCAAGCCGAGCCAAACGCAGCACTCGGAATAACAAACAGAAATTCCGCATGATTACAAGAAAAGTTTCTCCGAGTTAATATTAGGATGAGCTGCRCACAGGGTCACAGCCTGAGTTAACCCACGGAGGACGGGATATGATTTTAAACAACTTCTCCCGTGCCTGACTACAGCCGAATGCCCCCGCTAGTCACAGGAAAGTACATATGTTATTGCCATTTATGTCATTATTTTTGCATGTTTAACAGTGTTGCTCGTTAAAGAGTTTAAACCTCAATTATTTTTCTCCTTGACCTTCAGGGAGCGATCGGTCTCCACATCTAAGGGTAGCAGGGATGCCAGGAACCTAAATTCAGCAGAAAATGAGATCTCCCCGGGCAATTCCAGGGTGAGGAACAGAGGGAAAGGCTTCACTCTCAGGAGACATTTTCCTACAGGAAAGTGTAAACTTAGGTTTCAGTGGACTCTAGTTCAAATTTTGAGGCAATGGCGAGAGCCTAATCCTATATGACCACTCTTTCCATTGGCTTTGGTAGGCTTTGCCCAATTTGATGTCAAAAGGTGCAGCTTGTTCAGTAACTCCCTCGCTTTCGGAGCCAACCTGCAGCAAAAGCATTGCTCCAGGCTCGCTTGGTGGCCTGGGGGGGTCTTGTGGGTGAAGGGGGAGGACGCAGCTGCTCCTCAACCTTCTCCTTCAATCTGGAGCCTAAAATCACAGGCCTACTTCTGCCTATCAGATGGGAGGAAGACCAAGAGATGAAGTCATCTCTTATCCCTGAAGGTTTCTGGTAAGGTGCCCGCATTTGGTTTAATTACAGCAAAGCTGCAAAAATGGCAACACAAGAGGAAGGTGGACACAAGAACACAGGTCTAGGAAGATCCTTTTCAATCTTTTTCTCCCTCTCCCCAGAGGTGTTTGGCCTAGGGCATAGAGAAGAGACAGCAGATGTGGCTGGGTCAACAGCACATTTTTCAGTGTGTCTGATGGGTGCTGAACCAAGTTCTGTTTGTGGATTCATCTCAAAGAGGCAAGTCTTTGAATAGGAAAAAAAAAGGAAAAGAAAGAAATGTCGTATTTTTCTCTCCAAACAGGCAGGAAGACTTTGCATGTGTTTTATATATACGTACATATAACTAGTTAAAAACAAAAATAAGGGKATTGGCAATGGAAAAGAAGTTCCTTGCAAGTGAGGTTAATAACATCAGCTCAGAATAAGGGTTCCTGCATTCCGGTTCAAAGCCGATGGCTCATTCTTTGGATGTATTCATCCAGTTAATGTAAAGCAGGCTTTTGTTTAGAAAAGCATGAACCAAAAGCCAAAGTTTTGCTGCTTATCTTGTTATCCTTTATTCGGGGATTAGGATTCTTTTGTAGCTGGAGTCRTGTTACTTTCTCTTCGGCCGATGGTTTTAGGTTCTTGACTGATGTTACCCCCGCGCTTTTGGGGGCTTCTGCACGATTTAAAAGATCGCGCGATGTAAGACAGCTCCCTCGCAAAAGCCCGTGCTGGCCCTCCTAGGGTAGGACGCTGGAGAAGTCCCGAGAGGGTATAAGCTGGGAAGCAGTGATAATTTACAGRAAGAGGAGGTTCGCCGCTGAAAATCCACCAGGTGCACAACATTTGGGCACAGGCAGAAAAGCTCTCGCTACCTCCTTATCCATGCCGAGRAAGCGCTGGGCTCTCCTCCGCTGCTGGTTATTCAACACCAGTGGATTAATCGCGCCAGTTTTAATTTCCGTGACGACCCCGCTGCGGCGGTGGCGTGACACCGCCCAGCGCTCGCAGGTCTTGGCAGCGGTACGCGGGCCGTGCTCTCCGCAGAGGAACTGCTCTTAAGCGGAGCCCCGCGCGACTTTACCTGGAGGAGGCCAACAGACCCGCACGGAAGGATTCGGCGGAAACTGCTCGACGGAGCTGGAGACTTGCTTCTGCAAAACAGCCCCGCGACCTGCTGCCGAGGAAAACACGCGTTTCCGCTCTCTGATTGCTGTATTCTCCCCCTTTCCCCCCCAAAGTTTGCCTCCTGCCTCTGAGAGCAGTACGAGCAGCCCGCACGAGAAGCCGGCATCTCCACTCCAGCGCTCTCCAGCCCCCGTTCTTTACCAGACCACGGAGAAGCAGGACGAGCCAAAGCAGAGAACGCAAAGGCAGAGCCAAATCCTACGGAAGTCAATGGAAATCGGGGATCAGAGGAAACGGAAGAGCCCCGTGGATCTGCGCCGGCGAGCGAAGCGAGGTTTGCCCACTCACGCCGGTGGAGAACCTGGTTTGGGAGTGGGACCCGAAGCCCAGGGAGCGGGAGAGACGAGGCAAATCCCGGACGGCGGTCCGACGCATCCACCGAAGAGAAATCCCCATCGCCAAACCGGAGCAGACTGGGGGGAACCACCGTGAAAGGACGAGAGGCAACAGCCGCAAGCAGCAGCCAGCGAAGTCTCCAGTAGGTAGAAGGAGGAAACTTCACGGCGTACGTAGCCGAACGCCGGATCGGGGGCCTGGAGAGGCTGCGGCACCTCCGTCCGCGGGGGGATTCGGGACCGGACCGGACAAGGCCCCGAGCAACTTGGCCCAACTTTGAAGTCGGAGGGCTGGGCGAAGATGCCTTCCAGGAGAAATTATTCTGTGTACCCAAATATTTTTTATTCCCGTCAACCCCGCAGGAAAATTTTGGTTAACATTTRGTTAATATTTCTGAGCTCGCTTACGTTGTCCATTGAAAACAAACATTTCTGGAAAACCAATTTCGTCTGATTACAAAAAAAAGCCTGAAAACGAAAGAAACATTTCRTTCTTGGTCAAGCAAAACGTCTTGTTCGATCCCGCAAGGATTCTGGCRGATCTTTTCCTTTTTTTTTGCTGAAAAACAAAAGTACCCTTGTGCAAAACACAGTTTCAATACTCYGCGCTGCCAGGGGATGGAACGGGGGCTTCTGTTAATATTGTTTGCTTGTTTCGCTCTCCCCGGCGGCAACAAAAGAGCTGCCAAAAGGAACGTTTGTAATAATTTAACGGATTATTTGCTTATTAGATATTAATCATYCTGCCGCGGCCGGGGTCCGTGCCGGGGCTCCTCTAGCGGAGCGGCGATTCTGATCTCAATTAGATTATGTCTCTCTCCTTTCCCTCCCCATAAATCATCCCRGCAAACTGAAATTAACAGCTACCGGAGCGCATTAATAATCCGCCTGGGAGAGGCATCAGCCCGAGCCCTCCCGGCACTCGGGTTCGGAAACACAGACGCTCCACGGGCGTAAAGCACCCCGCTCGGCTCTAGGCTGCAAAAAAAAAAATAAATCAAAAAAAAAATAAAATATAGGCCAAATTAGGCAGCAAAAGGCGCAAGAACGTGCYGCGGAAGCGCAACCTAAAGGCTTTGGCTCCCGCGAGCGCCGCCGTCCCGAAAGCCGGGCGCGCGCGTGCTCGCATCCTCCGCTGCATCGTAGCGCGAAAACTGCTGCTCGGGCGTTTGCCTGAGAACCGAGTTTGCGACCGCGAAACTCCTGGGGGTCCCGGCCAGGTCACTCTCGCCCGGCTGCAGTCGCCTGCGCACTGATAAACAATAAATAATTGCAATGAATGGCAGTATTTTTTAAATACAGGAACGAGCCCGTTTAAGATTTAGCTGAGTTTTGTTTATTATTCTCAAAATGCATTCACAGCATATAGGGTAATGTCTCCAGAGGGCTGTTCCGCCGCGGAATATTATGCGACTCTCCATCAATAAATGACACAGCTTTTTACATGTTTTAAGTAAAAGAAATAATTGCTGCTCCTTGTGGAGTTAGGCAATTAATTGCCTAATTATTTTGTTAAGTGTCACTACTAAAAGAAAAACATTACTGGAGCTTTATTGGCAAATTCTAATCTGAACTAAGGGTGAAATTCTGGGAAAGAATATGCATGCTGTATATCTGCACCRTACTGAAGTATTAAACTCCTAATAAAAATGTCTCTGACTTGGGAAAAACTGAATTTGTTTCTTTATCAGTGGCTCCGTGCAATTTTTCCGTCCTCGTATTTTTGCTGCCTCATCGTTTATGATCTCTCCCCGGCTTCCTCCGCGGCGGGAATGTGTACCTTGGCAGAGCCAGGCTGGGAGAAAGGCAATGGCGAACTCTTCTACAGGTAGCGTGCATTAAGCTGCGTAACTGCCGCTACTTAAGCTGCGTTTCCTGCAGCTTTCTTGCGAGAATCCCCCTCGGGACCGGGCACAAAGCGCTTTGCTCTTCGTCTGCAGGACCGAGTAAAACGGGCTGCCACTGCGTACGGACTTTGGGCTGGAAGGGGCAACCAGGCCCCCGAATGCRGCTTCCAGCTACGAAGAGCGCTGCGGAGGGCCCGGTCGTGCAACGGTCTCCATAAACCCACCAAGCTCCATCTCAAAGCTGGCCAGTTCCTTCTTGTTCCTCTGCTCGTCAGAAATAATTTAACTGCTTAAATTTACTCCTGCTCAGTTCAAAGCCGTTGGTTCCTGTGCCAATATTGATCTTTTGCTCAAATAGCTCTTCTCTACTGCGCAACGAGCAGCAAATTTTAGTTTCTCCGAAATGAGCAGTTTTTTTGGATGCGCAAGAATTAGTCACGGGTGAACTGCAAAAGATTCAGAGGTTACACAAACACAGAGGGAGATCTGATTTTACCGTATTTTTAAGGCTCTTAGTCCACATTAGCAGCTGCTGCCTTACAGCTGGACTGAATCTGGCTCAACTCTATTTTCTAAAATCTTCAAGGGAAGCAAGATTCACCTGATGTTCTGTGGGAAACTTTGAGGTCAGCGCAAGTGGAAAGATGGACTATTTACTCTAACAAGTCCATTGGTTACACTGAGTAGGAGTGCTGGGAAAAGGTCACCACCGCTTGCAGCATTTCATCTGGAGGCCCACGCGTTAAAGAACGTAATACGGTTAGATGCGACAGACATCAGCACTTTATACTATCTCTACCTGATCTGAGGTCAGGCGATTTTCTTCCACAGCCTCCTACCTTCTGGATGTACGAATACTAGAGGCAGGATTCGGTGCCATCAAATGCACCACTTAATGCCCAGTCCCATTTCCTCTTCCATGCAGCCACCACACAATTTAACAAGTAGCCGTTGCTTAGTATTTGGTTTCCTTCTCCTTTTCTGAGATCTGCAGGAAGATTTTGAGCAACGGCTTGCAATTTATGATGTTTATCTATGCTTTTCTCTCACTGTGTAGGAGAAAGTATGAGGAACGTATTTCATGATGCAGTGGGGTTCCAGTTAATAGGACGAAACGGAAGCGAAGTCATAGATCAGCATAATAAGTCAAAAAAGAAAAGACTTAAATTTATTGTAAATGACATCCAAGTTATAAAARAGCAGAATGCTGGAAACTGAGATCCTGATTTAGGAAAGTACTCAAAAGTGTGCAGAAAATTAAGGATATACTCAAGTCCTATAGAAGCCAAAGGATGTAATTAAGTGCTTTCTTCCATTAAAAAGATTACAAATAATCTTTTATTTGCACATTTCTTTGGTGTTGCAGCTATCACTATGCACATTAAGTTAACAGAGACAGTGCGGCATTATATTCCCTACGGAAAATATTCTGGATATGTCTAGGACAAAACGTAACTTAGCAAATATTTTCTCTGACGCATTAACACCCGGATACTAGGAGACAGGTTGTGAGGTTGCATTATACAAAAGACACGGGGCTGAAACCACAGCATATCCCAGCTTGATTTTTGTTGGCTGATTTGACCCTGAAAGACTGAGAAAAGCTTTGTGGCTTCTGGAGTGAGCAAACACCGGGGTCACGGAGGAACCACAGTCATTGTGTCATTTTTTACAAGGTAAGTTGTTTTTTCCCACAGGAAAAACTCTGCCCGCAGCTCCACGCTTTATCAGCACGTGTGTTGCCTTTGCCAACCTGCGCATTTACTGAGGAAAGCAGAAACCAGCTTCTCGCCTCCTCAGGGGCTTTTGCTACTAAACTTTACCTCCACCTTAAATCCTACGCCTTAAAACCTTAAATTGAAATTAAAAAACCGGAAAGCTGGAAAACGAGATGCAAGCTTATTAAAAAAAAAAAAAAAAAAAAAACTCCCTTAAACTCCCTCTCTTTCCGTTCCTCTCCAGATCGCGCTGCGGGTTCTCGGCGCCGGCCGCCGAGCGCCTTGGAGCGAACCGCCCCGGACCGCGCGCCTGCACGCTTCGCCGGCGATCCTCCCGAAGGAAGGCGTCGCCGAGGACAGAGCGGGCGGCGACGGCCGCGAGGGCGGGACGAGGCTTAACAGCCTCCCGCTGCGAAAGCCCCGCTCTCTGCCCGCACCGGTTCTGCACCACGGCAACGTTAGGATGCGACGCTCGCCGTCAGCGCCGCCTTTGCCGAGGGTGCCTCGCGCGATCTCAGCTGCTTCTCGTTGCTGTGCGATGCCATGCGATTAAAGGCGCAGAAGACTCCGATTAAAGTCTCCAGCTAAAGATTACAGACGCTGAGAACATTCAGTAACTTCCAACCTATTATCTGTAAACAAATGTAACGATAAACCCACGGACAGCAGCCGTAATTTCAAAAGAGTCTACTGCTTACTGAGCGTATCAGACCAGCCACAGCCACCTTAACCACAAGCTGGACTAGAGACACCTGCATCGGGACGGGGACCGCAGAGTAGCTTATCAGCAAACAGTGACATTATTCTAATTTACAGTGAGGAGATAGCTAAAGCAGGGAATAATTCTTCTGGCTCCGCATACTGTCCGAGCCCTGTACGAAGAACATCATTTCTGCGCTGGATTTCGGCAAAACTAAACACGTTGCAGGTGGCCTTCCCTTGACAGGCAAGACTCTTAACTTTGGGCTAATGTTTTCTGGAAGGATATGGTCAAAGAATGAAGGTGAACAGATAAAGAAAAAAAAAGATTGGAAATGACCAGTTTATAGCAGTTTCAACAGCTTAAAAAGATACTCAAACATCCCGAGAATCTTTTCAGCATCCCCGTGGCAGCATCAAAGTCTCTGATTCACCTCTACCAATTTTTACCTAAGCCAGACCCATTTGTCGCTGTTGACTGGTACCTCCCCATCACAGTAGGATATATTTTGGAGCAGAGCTCTCCCAGCTTTCAACCCAACAGTCCATGTGCTCTGTGGGATGCTGAAATTTTTCTGTCTTGCTAGGCTTGAACCACCCATTTGTCTCATTTAAGACAAAACAAGAAGTCCCTGTTYCCACAGACGTAATCATACCTGCAGTGTTAATTGCTATAGCAATTCCGACCACTGAGAGCTCTCCAAGATCTAGGAATAAAAGAAGGGATTTGGGCTGCACAGCTTTGGGCACAAGTTACGGGGAAGCTTGGGCTCACCAAAGAACTTCGATGGTACCTTCTAAATATTTCCTTACAGAAGGGGAACCGAAGATATCCCACTTAACATACAGGCGTTCGCTGATACAGACATAGACAGCAACTCTGTCACCAGGCACTGATAAGTGGGACTGACCTGGTCTTGCAATTAGTAGAACTGTTAATATTCTCTAGCTGCTACGGAGACTTGTAGCTTCACGGATGCCCAGCAGTCTCCAGGTCAGTAACTGCTCAGCCCTGGGAAAAACCTTGCTCGAGCTTTGCTCGTGCCCAGGGCGTACGGCGATGTGTGCATTTGCATGAGCAGATGTGCTCGGTGGTGGTCCAACCACATTTAGTTTAGCTCCCATAAATAAAAACATGAGCAGAACAACTCCGTCGAAGTATTTACAGAATAATTGTAAATTGTTGACAGCGCCAGGCTAAGCACTGAATGCTAAAGTTTATGATGTATAATGTCCTCGGCTAGCATGGCCCCAATTTGGACAAACCTGCCATTAACACCAGTGTGGCAGTTATTTTACTGGGGGTGACAGATTGTGAGGTAGGGAGAGTAATTCAGACTATTACCCAGGTGAAGGCATGAAAGCTCGGTGATATATGAAGACCACTTAAATTCATTGTATCTTGTACATCACATCTTTGATAGATTATAGCTGTGGCATTAAAATGGAAATGGTTTCTCTGAGGCCTGACAGGGGCTGGGGTGACCCGTGACCTCCCTCTGAGGAATGTGACTGACCGAATTATCAGTTAAGAGAAAAATCTATGGGGAATAGACTCACAGTGATGGAGAATCCACCATGCATATATATTTTTTTTAACTTTTGGGTTGATTGAAAGCTGCAGCGCTCGGCTCCCCCTCCACCTCCTCCCTTCCCCGTTTTCCCTCTCCCTCCCCAGCCAATCCCAGGCTCCTCCGCTCCGATTTCAGATCAGCAGGGCCCCCGATATTGATTGAAAAATTGTTATTAGAGATAGTAGGTCTTCCTGCATGCTGCCTACTGATTTAATTTGGAAAACATTTAATTTTATGAAGCGGTAAATGATAGTGGCACGCTCTCTCGTGTTCGGGAGCAGCTGGCTCTTTAGCTGCGCGCCGGCGCTACTCCCAGGCGTCCTCTTTGCAATCATGTGTTCCCTTCCCCTTTGCTTAACAAGTTATTTCAATTTCTAAACGAATGCCGAACAAGAGAAAGACAACATGCAAATCGAGATCCGAGCCGCCATTCACACATGAAAAAGTTCCCCTGGAATTCCCTCAACTCTGCCCGGCCCTCCCTCCCTCGCCCTGCATCTGTCAGGGAAAAAACACGGGCCTTGTTCTCATCAGATTGTTTTTACCAATGACCTGACACCACCATCTATAATTAATTACATCATTTACATTAGACTATTGACTAAACAAATACATAAATCATAGGCAGAGTCAATAGACGCAGACATATTTAATCATGTTCTAAATAATGATTACTGCTCCCATAATGCAATAATTATTTTCAGCAGCTGACTTGAATTAATCTTCTGTCAAAGTGCCATCTGAAAAAAGAAAGTAGACCAAGACGAAGATGAAGCAGGTAGCCCTGGTGATGGAGAAGCCGTCTGATGTCTCCCATTTGCTCCCTCCAGCTCCCTTCCTGCCCCTCAGTCCCTGCCAGGTCTCCAGGCCAGCAGATCCTCATGGCCCCTCCGCAACSAGCGCTCATCCCTCCGCTCCCACCGACTTCCCCGGGAGCAACGGGGTCTGAGACGCCCCAAAAAGCGCTGAGCACCCTTCGGGACCAGGCCTTGCCCTCCTTTCCTGCGCAGCCCGACTCGGAGCTCGTGGCAGCCGAAAGAGGAACACCCACCC
Organism: Rhea americana; assembly: GCF_003343005.1. Lineage (NCBI taxonomy): Eukaryota > Metazoa > Chordata > Aves > Rheiformes > Rheidae > Rhea > Rhea americana. The sequence goes on from NW_028186526.1 coordinate 24,312, forward strand.
TTCTGCTTCGGGGGGTGCTCTTCGCCCTTCGGGATCTGCGCGCTGCTTAAACCCTCTTGCYGCCGAGCCTCCTTTCGATCCACCACGACCCTGATTTGCAAGGTGCTGAATGCATCTGCCAGCCAGGCCAAAACGACCCCGAACAGACAACGCTCTCCGCAGAGGCTAATGCAATTAGGGCGAATTTAACTCTCATTTACTTAAAAGCGTTTCAAAAGGCATTTCATTAATTTGCAAAACACACATCTGGTCTACATTGCCGATCCTGCTGGCACACTTTGACCATGGCGTGTTTTCAAAGGGCCTCCAAAATGGGGCTGCGCTCCTCCCCCCCCGTTTCAGCAGCAGCCCAAAGCCTTCGCCCGGCAAAGTCAATCCGAGCATTGACTGGAACAGCAGGAGGACAGACCCCAGCTCCCCACGGGCTTCAGTCTCCGATGATTAGCTTACGGTGGWGCGATAATGGATGCACAGTGGTTTAGCTGAGAAAGAGGCGAGCAGCTAAATCGTTACAAGGGCTGCCACAGCGCCCCGTAGGTCCCATCCGGAACAAGGGGTGAGACATCCCCACGCACGGTAACTAACGCAGCACAAGAGTGGAGGACACCCCGGTTTTTGAGCTGGAAACCCCCCAAGAAAGAGTTTAGCCRGCCTCAATGACTGTCCCAGCTCAGAAACCCGGGACTTCTGGGGTGAGAGCTCCACAGAGAAGGACTTCTAGCTGGGAGAAATTTGGATTGTGCTGTAGCAGCTTTTTTTTTTCTTTTTTTTTTCTTTTCCCAGGAGATACAGCAGCAGTTTGTGGAAGGGAGATGAGATCTTTTAAAATCTTTCCTCCTTCTGCAATTATTGACCAGGCTAACAGCCTTTTGGTTAACGAGATACTTTGATAGCCTGTAGCTTGATAAATTAGGATTGCTTCGCAATGCGATTATAACTGTAACCATCGTAGTTATCTAGCTACATTACTGCGACCTGTAATAAAAATTATTCTTCACCCTATGCTGGAGAATGGTTGAAGAATTGTGGATGGGACATAATCTCTYCTATCTCAGGCAAGCCAACTTTTAACAGAAAGGCATTAGCATGTCTCTAAATTGCCCACTGCATAGGTTTTTTCCCCCCGTCTTCTTGTATTGTCAAGATACTACACCCAGTAAGCTTGATTCGGTAAAGCAATTCTTCTGCTCCTAAGGATGAAGGAAGAGCAACAGYGACCATCAGATAATTTAAGATATGGAACTTCCTAGGAAACCTGACTGTAAAACCAAAGCCTCCACTGTTCTCACAAAATAAGAAAAGGACAAACCTGAACCCTCCAATCCTAATTTCCCAAGCAAGGGGCAATTAAATCATAGCGTGTTCAATAACAACRTGATTGTACGTATATTGCTGAGTCTTGGTATCAGTACGCATTTACATACAAAATATTTGTTGCAACACAAATCTAAGTAAGCCTGAGGAGATGTAGTGAACTGAATTTGGATGTTCACCTTAGTATTCATAATACTTTACAACATAGCACTTTGAAAGCTTTTCTAAAATAGAAGAATTGGGCAGACTACGCTGAAATATTTATGAAGGGTAATGAAAAAAACAGCCATCAATGRCAGTGATATAGGTTGGTTAATATTGTATGATGAGTGTGTTATAACCATAAATAAACAATAAGTGTAAATGATAGTGAATATATATAGTTATTAATACAAATAATAAATAATAAAATATAAGCTGGAGAAGGAGAAGTGATAGAATCAGGACAGACATCAACTACCGAGCGATTCCCCCTGCTGCTCTTCAGTCGGGCACGAAAAGCAATCTGCGGGATGTTGGCAGAAGCTCACAAAAAGTCGGCARCCTTAAATGAATAACGCCAACGCCTCTGCGCAGGCGCGTGCACGCGTAGGAGAAGGCGGACTGCTCCTCCCGCCAAGGAATTCACGATCGCTTCCCGTTTCGATGCTGCCTTAGCCGCCCGAATTTACCTTATCTGGGTAACCTTGCGCGTTACGCCCAAAGGCCGTACTTTAATCACGCCATTCAGCCTGGGCCTTTGAACCCATTTGTTATCTTTTCCAATCTCCCGGTCGCCCCTACAAGCCCAAACATATTTGTTAACGGKAGGTTGGTGTTGAGAGGCTGCGGCGCAGGTGGAGACTTTCTCAGGGAGATGCCTCCTCTGAAGTAGCTGCTGCCCRGAGACGATTAATCAGCGCGATGGCTGGACCCCGCTGAGACCTTGCCTGCCACCGCCTGTCCCCGTCCCTCCTCGCTCGCGCGCTTTCCCACGGTGCCAGCATGGAGAGCTGCGGCAGGTATCGGCGCTAGAAGGCACTCGGGCGCCGCGGCGGGGGCCGGCCGCGTGTCCACGCACGGTCCTGGACCCCCACGGCGGTGGCCCTGCAGCCCGGTGGCGAGCTGCTTGATGCAAGACACACAGAAGGACGGCCTAAACAACACGGATGACCCCCCCCAAAAACTCATCTTCTCACTAGAATGAGGAAAACGAGTCAAAAATAGGATATTTATAACACAAAGCACCCAGAATGTTCTTTTCTCTGCTTCGGCTTCTTGAAGCCATTAGGCCTGAATTTTTGCTGACCTGCTCCTTCTTTAATTATCCTTACTAGAAACGGTTTAAAAACAAGTTCAGTATTTTTCCATCTCACTTCTAAGKTTTTGAAACTGAACACTTTTTTTCCCTTGTTATTTGATTTTGGCGGGTACAACTTTCAACTTAAACGTGTTGTTGAASAGATTGTCCACAGTATTTTGAGGGTTTGTTTTCATAATTAAATCTTCGGTCATTCCTTCAGAACCCTGYTCCGGGATGACTTTTTGTCGGGAGCGTTTCTTGTTGATCGTTCGGCTTTGGAACAACTTGATTTTTGAATGAAAAAATCGATTTTTTGAGCTCTGGGTTTTCAAAGCCGGAAGAGAAGTCCTGGTCAAGTTCCTGTGACTGAAGGCGGTGGCCAGGAGTTGGAAAGAAGCCTTCATGTCACTCGAACATGATCTTGGAGGAACGACCGTCAGCTAGTGCGAACAGCAGCACGGATCCGAGCTCATAGCTTGCCCCAAAATCTTTATAAAGAAACAAGGGCCATTTATTGCAGACAGAGGTAAGTAGCCAAATGATATGGTTATTAATAAACTTCTGTTGAGTCTGTCATTTCAAGCTACATTTARAAACAACCTTTTAAAGCGGCGTTTCAGGAACACAGTCAACAGCAAGGAGAGCTGGTCTTTGGCTTGATTAGATTTCGCTCCCTTTACCTTGATGAAACGATGCCTTATTAGCATTCCAAAATGAGAGCCCGCTCTAAACCTAAGTGGATTTTAATACAATCTTTCTGAGGAAATGTCAAACTTCATYGGGCGCTTCCCCTCCTCCCTTCCCTGCTCTAACGGCAGAGTGCAGCAAGGAACYGTGCCAAAATAACGAGCAAGGGACAGGGGGAATTTTGGAGTCAAGGTAAAAGCTAAGGGGCAAGGGCTAAATTCTTCCCGTAGTTACATCGCCGCAGATGTGCCGTCCTCCGCTCGGTTCGGGGCATCCCCTGCAGCCTCGCACCGCCGTGACCGACGAGGCTGCGGCTCGACGTGCTTCTCGTGCSGGCTCCGTTGCACTCAGAAAGACGTGCTGAAGGTTGGATGCTTTGTTGGCGCAAAGCGGCACCAGCTGCCTCAGGTGCTTAAACCGGTTGGAAGTGCAAACCTAGACAGTTATTTTTTGTTGTGCGTCCTGGTTTAAYGGGGGTAGCTGGAGCTGGGAGCGCACAGGCCATAGCAGGTGAAGGTGCCCTGGAAAAATTACCAGCTCAGCTGAGGGAGTCTGGAGTCAGAACAAAAACTCAAACAGGCAAAGCGTATCCGCTTAAATTAAATTAAATATTAACATCCTCTGCTTTAGAGCTGTACCGTGAATGCAATATGTGCACTGTTAATGAACCGCAATTTATTTACACCTCAAACACGGAGTATCCTCGCTGCCTGAAAGTAGTTAAATTGCCCTCTTCCTAGTGAAATTTATTGCCATTTAAACATGCCAAAAGGCCATTCTGCCGGTCATTACAATAATCTATCATTTCTGCAACTGCTGGTATCCTGTTCTGTGGTCAAATTCAATCTGAGAAGGGTCAACAGAATTTTTCCACCAAATGCTTCCCTCTTGCCYGTCATCAATTTACTTTTGTCAACAAAAAGGGCATTACTACCGAATGAAATAGAGGATCCCCTTAAGACCTCTGGCAAACAGCGAGAGCTTCTCTGACGTACCGCATCTTTCCTGCTCGCAGGCGTGCGCCCGCGCGCCGGGGCCGTAACCGCACCGAAYGCGCGAGCAGGAATTTCGTGTACCTCGTCAGTCTCCTCCCCCTCCAGTGAAGACGCGTGTTTGCAACTACTACGGACGACGGCGCAGCGCTCTCAACGCATCTGCGAGCAAACAGCGAGGAGGGTACGCTCTTCCGCAGGAAATACCGTGCGCCGTCGGTTAACTCAGCTTGTTGTCGCGCCGCTCACCAGTGCGTCGAGCAAAGTCCAGCTCCGACCTGCCGGCGGCTGCTTTTAGCTTAAAAGGCTAATGCCTCTGTCGCGAGCAGCGCCCCGTCGTAAGCACTGCTTCGTGCCTAGAGACAGGTCTGCTGGTATTGGCCTCTTTCCAACCAGAAGTGGAAGGAAAGCGTCATCCCCTCTTCTGCAGCATCCCGCAGGGCCGTACGCGGTCGACGAACCACTGTACAGATTCAAAGCAAGAACCACACTATTTTTATTTTTTTTTAATGACTTCACAGGTGGCAAAAAACATGCCTTCTCTTTCTCTTGGGGAAAGCAGCATAACCCCCCTACGCTGCCYTCCACGTCTTTTCTGTGGCCGAATAGCAATGCATTTTACTTCAAAAAGCTCCAGCTGATGGAGGATATGGGCTCTTCCAAAGCCAAACAATTTCCATGTGCTACCACTACAATACCATTTAGATGAAGAGATTAAGTTAACTTCTAGATCATTTAATAAGGAAGGTTTGATAAATAGAAAGGAGATGGAGAAACTGTACTAACAGGCCATTTTTTAGTGAAGTATTATCTAAGTATCTCCTACTTACTTTTCTTCTTCAAACTTCTTTCCTGCCTGTGAATACTTGATGAATAGATAATACTTTTCAGGACTCTCAGTTTGGATGACTGAGGATACCTCAGGTTTGAAAAGCTAATCTGTCTTTTTTTTCCCTTTTTTTATAGGAAGTCAGAAGTCCCAAGAGGCACGTTCAATAAAAATAACATTCATGCTTGGAGTCAAAAATTCACTCAAATTCACTCTTGTTTCAACTCTGAAGAAACCCCTCATTTTTAAGAGCCTCCAAAAATGTCATGGCAAAGTTACACAAATGCTAACAATTTATTCCAAGAAAATCAAATCTGCTGAGGTGAGACTGGGAGATGTTAAAACTTAATGAACATAAAAATAGACAGGCTGGCTTAAACAGAGCCGAGATTTCTTGTGCTGGCTACAGACSTCAGCATTCCTTCTTTTCTGATTTTTTTAATCACTTGGAAATATCTGTATTTTTTTTTGGTGCTGGGAAAATGACAAAAGTTGTTCCCCCATTTGAATGTGGTGTGGGTGAGGAGAACAGCATCTGCTGGCTTACAGCCATTGCCCATCTTTAATGTTAAGGAGCAGAGGCCTTACTCTTCGAAGCACCAGGCAGGACCATCACTCAGGCCTGGAGAAACAACTCTGACAGCAACCAGTGCTTTACTGGGGTGATATGCGGGTCCGACAGGTTTGCCACTACGTGATGTTTCCGTGCTCGTGTCAGCGAGAGCMGGGCCCACGTGCGTTTCAGAACGTGCGTGGAAGGGTGGGTCTCGCTGTTGCGCAGAAAGCTCCAGCTCCCTTGTGTTATTACTGGTCAGCAATTTTGATATGGAGCAGAGAAACACGGAGTCTTATTATTTCCCAGAGTCTCGTTGCAAAGGAGATTCGCACCATAAATTGACATAATTGCTTTTTTTTTTTTTCCAGAGTGGAAAGACGTAGCTTTCTGTATTTGCGTGGTAAGAGAGAGTCTACRCTGGTGCCACCTGCCTCCACCGAGGAAAAGCCCCACACCGTATAGTACCGTTCTCTCCTCTCCTGTGTTCCTTGTTCTGCTTGTCCAAGTTTACAGAGCGAAAAGCTGAGGCATCTGGCTGCCCTTACAACGATTTGACACAGCCTCCTTGGAAAGGGTCACAGCTCCAGAGAAACGTCAGTTGGAGGAAACGTACGTCCAGCTCTTCTGGCTCCGCCACGGCCAGGCGTCCTAGCTCAACTCGTTTTCATCACCACTCGGGGATCAATCTCCAGAGCAGGAGTTGGGGATCACGGTCTCTTCCAATGACTCCGCCAGGCGCAGAGGCTTCCGGCAGATGGGCAGTCGGATCCCTCAAAGCTCACCCTGGGTGGTGGCTTTGCAGGGTGTTTTGTGTAGTTTTGCTGCTCAGTACTGAGAAYATAACTTTGTTCTGGCTGCAGCTTTTGCTGGGCTAGATCTCTGCTGCAGTGGTTCATGTCGCAGCAGCATGACAGATTTTGGAGGCTGAATTAACGTGGAAGGCAGAAAATCAAAGAAATAATGAATGTGGAAGGTGAGCTTCGAGAATTATGTCCCTGTCAGAGGGAAAGAACTCTTCCACGCTTGCCCGTACCTTAGGCGGAAGGTGTGAGATGAGTTTGGAGAAGGCCTTTCACGCCAGGACAAATTCTGAAGTACAAGCACTTCACTCAAGAAGCAATTTGCTTCCTCAGTAATTTTTGAGTATTTCCTTTTGCCATTGTTGAAGGGTTTGCGTCTGAATATGAGCTTTCTTTCCCACACAGACCAGGCTTTGTTTTGTGATTTAAAACTGAAGGGAGACCGTAGCTGTAGGCATCTGACTTTCTTTARCTACAAAATGAATGGGAATCTCAGAAATCAGTGTTGAAACCGACATTATAGAATCAGACGGGATGGAAAGACAGACTGTGTGGGAGCGAAAAGCTTACATAAACACTAATATTTATTATAATTGGCAACACAGTTAAGAAAAATCATACAGCCAATGACCGCCTTATCCAAAACTCACTGAAATCGACTGAAAACATTCTTGCAAGTTCAAGGGTTCTGGGCCACGATTTGTGTGAATGAGCCYGTTATTTCAAAGATTTTGTGGTTAAATGTGTTCTGCGCAACGTTTCATCCTTTTTTTGGGTAAGGAAGGTGGAGCACCAAACAATGTCTGTTCAGCCCGACTCTTCCGCACGGATTTTGCGCGACGGTTTCCCAGCGGGAAGAATAGGTCCGACAGTAGGGCTGCACTTTCTTGCCTACTGAGAGGAGCAAAGACCAGAAAGTGGGACAGTCGCACGCAGACGGTGACAGCTCTTCAGCTTTCGTCCATTTAATGTGTTCAGGGCGGCCAGATGATGCAGTCTGTTGTCAATGGTTATTTTATGCAAGAGGGGTTGTTTGCCGTAGTTAAAAACAAAAAAAAAAAAGAGGTGGGGGGAAAAGTCATGGCTCTATCATTACAAACATTAAAGGGGTCATAATTTTAGCTTTCAACCCACGGGGAAAATTGTGACGTAAGTCTATCATCTAGTTCATATCAAGTTTTTTGACTTGAAAAACAGAGTCAGATAAGCCTACAATATTTTACAATGCAACGCTTGGAGTTACTCATCYATGTTTAATGGTTTAAAAACATCAGAGCAACCCGCCCCAGCACACAAAGTGGGCAGGCTGAACCCATTTAACATATCCTGGATCCAAGGGACTGACAAATATCATCGCTCCTTAGGAAAACCCTATGCCTCATGTTTTTTGTCGCCGCCGCCTCGGCCGTGACAAACATCAGGCCTCAGTCAAAAGGCACAAAATGCTTTGTGTCACCAAAACATGAATCTGAGCTTCGCCTAACGCTTTTCAATGGAAGGCCCCGGGCTGACAGCTTACGGGCATTTGGAGTTATTGCTTGTGAAATGTTGAATAACATAAGCCGTCACAAATCAAGTCTCGCTTTTCAGGTGCCCTAATAATTCACGTTGCGGTGACGCTGCTTCCAGCGACTGCGCGCTAAGCTGGAGAAGGCAACGCTGGAGCGCTTGGCACGCGAACGCGTCTGGTGCCGGTCGTACCGAAGGCTTGCTTTGCTCCTTGTGTGAGCCCCCAGCGGCTGTTAAGATCTCGGCTCTTCGYGGGCCTTGCAAGCGCGCGAAGCGTAGGCTGAAGCGGCCGAGGACAGACGGCTGCTTGAGACGTAAAGCTYCAACTCTGAATACTTCTCCTCCCCGCTTACGCCGGCATTTATTTTCTCCTCGCTGTTAATTGACCCGCTCTCCTCGACGTTTACRCCGCGATTCTTTCTCGCTTAACTTTTACCATTCAAAGTTATGTTCTGAAGATGTGTTTCGAGACCTAACTCTCATCCTGCCGCAGGCATCTAAGAGGCGTAGGACAAACTGCTTCCCCGCAGGCACTTCTCTGCCTCTGCCCTGCTAGAGAGAGCCCGGACAACTAGAGAAGAGATGCTGAAGAGCAGCAAGAAGCGGGGTGGGGAAATCTTCTTTTTCCAGTAAATTGTTGACAGGATACTTGCTCGGATGGAATGCCTGTTCTGATCAATTCCGACAATTTCTACGATTTTGTCTTCCCGCGCAGCGTAAGCCTAAGCCGAATTGGTACCGGCAGAAAAGACAGCACCCTGAGCCAGCCAAGGGAATCAAAATCCTGCTACCGACGTAGCAATAAGCTATTTAAATAGCCGGCTGTATCACAGTTTTTAAAGCAGTAATCACGTCGCTGGGTTTAAAATGTTCCGCTATTTACTCTGGCTCCCGTTAAGACCTGCCTTTGCTGCGTGCGACTGCTTTCCGGCCGGCAGCGAGCTACGACGCGAGGAGCTCCCCTCTCAGCTGAAAAGCGCCGTTTTTCACATGGTCGTTGAGGTTCTCCGCTTTACTCCTCCTTTCGCTTTCCTCTTACCTCTATACCTCATTTGCTGGCCGATGTCTACGGATGGCCACGCTGTTGCCTCCTCGCTGGGTGAGCGGCATCGTCGGCCGGTTCGGGACTCCCACTACGGGTGATCGCGACGCCAGTTCCCCCCAACGCCCGTCTCGTGTTTTACGGGGAGATGTTTCTCGTACCCACCATTTCTCCCTGGCTGAGCTATCCTGCGTCCTGCAGTCCGCCGCCTCGATTCCACTGCGCGTGGCTCAGTTAAAAACACTAATGCACCAGGCTGGTGTCTCCTGAGCTTAAGAGGTGAAGATCCAAACAAGCGACAGGACTTGAGGAAAAGTGGCAGCTAACGAAAACTGAAGATGTTTCAAATTAAATTCAACAGTTCTGAACATAAGGCTCTGGAAAGTGAGTGTTTTTTTTTTTTTTTTTTTTTAGAACGTAATGTTGGACCAACTCTTTAAGAAAACAATTTTGAAAGAGTTTCTTTTATACCTCCAAGATCTTCCAAAGGAACGCAAACAGTAAAGCTCTGAAAAAGAACAGTGGTGAATGGGGCCGATTCTCTACGGGCAGAGAAGGCTTCCAAGTGCCGCCCCACCTGGCCGAAACCTGGACCTGCAGACAGGCGCTGAACCCGGTGGTTTTCCCGAAAGAGGGTAGACCTCGAGGCTGGTGGCTCGCTCGCCGCTCGGAGTTGCACACTATTGCTGTTACTCTGCTGTTCCTCCTCCCCGGCTATCATCCGCCGTCGTTTCAAAGCTTGKTCGAAACCGCGAGGGATTTTGGTGTTGCATTTCCGCCCCCTCCCACGCTGGACTTGTGCCGAGGGGACTTGCASKTGCAGGGAAAGAGGGGCCCGCTACRGTYTGCACCTCTCCRAACACCCAGCGGTAGCATTTTCCTGCACGAGCAAAAATTGTTCTTGAACACACGCGTCCAGGTGCGGATGCTGGGCCAGACTTGCACGTGGAGATAAACAGAAATGGTATCTCCACGCTGTTAAAAGAGCAGATGAGAGCAGAGGATCTCCTCAGAAAGGTCTTTTTGGTGCCCCTGACTAAGGGGCAGGGCTTCACTGCGCACCCCGGGACCAGAGCGAGGGGCGAGCGCAGAGAGGGCCCCGCGCCACAGGGTGCCTGGGCGCTTAAAACTGAATTTTTCCCCCTAGAAAGCAGGTGCTCCCCCGTTCAAAACAAAAGACGCTCGCTTGGAAAACTTGCTTGCGCAACGCAGGATCGTAACAAAACCCCCAGCGAACTAGAAACAGCGCTGCAAAGGCGCGTTTGCGAGGCGAAAGCCTTCCCCAGCGTTTCTCGCTGGACGTCATGAACTGCTTTCTCCAAAGAAACCYGTTGGACTACACAAGACAACACTTGCCAGAAAGAGGAGAGAAAYCAGTGAAACGTGGGATATTTTTACCACTGACTTTAAGAGACCAGCACTTTCCTACGCACTATATGCATGCCAGTAAGCCCAGCCAAGCCGGAGAAGGCTCCCAGGCATGTGAATTCAGCATCTATAGCTCGTAGTTTATTTACATATGTTACAAATTACATATTATAGAGTTTGTAAGTTCTGTAATTAACATCTGCACGTTATTCAGCTATATTTTTTTCAAGTGCCTCTCATATAATGAAGTTACCCATGCCAGCGTGCTTTTTGAATTTTACATGCAGTTATACACGGGATTTTGCTGTGCAAGTTAGCCTGCATCCATTACTCAATAAAAATAATAATTACAAACATAGCTAAATTATGCAACTAATCCACTTCATAACAGTTACGATTGCTCCATATACATTCCTGCATATATACGTGGCAAATACTTGAGCTACTGAGCGCTTGAAACGAGGTCATGTCGTTTCATTTATTCTAATAATGTTATTTTGGCTTTGTGGATGGCTCTCCCAGCACCGTGACATTACTTCCTATACAATATTSGTTTCTGGGAGATACCTCTCTTTTAAAAAATCATTGCAGTGGTGCCTGTTGGAGTCTATGCAGAAAAATACAAAATTTGTACGACACGACTGGGTTGTAGTCAGCGGATCCGTCCTTCTCTGAAGAACAAAGCAGCTTTACGGCTTCTGACTCAGAATTCCCGCAAAATTAGGAAGTGAGTCCAGGCATTCAATATCCTTGCCAATCACCAATTTGGTTGATTCTGCTGTGTTTAGACGCTTTTATAAACCAAAGCGAGTACACTTGGCCAAATTAAAGCTGGGATTTGATTGCATCAAATATGATTGCCTCGAGCCCTGTTTCTAATTGTGTTTGATACAGCTGTCTGAAAGGTCTGAACCTGCTGTTCCGGAGCTTAAGCGGTAGTTAGAGTGCGTGTAAGATGACAATTTCAGTGTTTTTTTTTTAACAACGTCATCTTCTCTGCCTTCCATTGTGTTTTAGCGCTGTGCTACAAGTGCACGATGAAGAGAGAGAGARAAAAAAAAGAAAAACGACCTGCAGTCACATGGCTTTTGGATGAATTCCACTTGAGACAAGTAGCACGGGAAGATAAAGCGAGAAGAAGATGGGGTGATGGTGGCTACAAGCACCGAGATCCCCCTGCACCCCTTGTTTTGAATTCTGGCAGTGATTTTTTTTTTGGGGGGGTGGGCAGGAGGGGAGGGCGTAAAACTGCGTTCGGATTGCTCGTAAACGGCATCCAGTATCCATTTCCGCATTTTGCTATGCAGACAGAGTTGTGCCTTCTGAGCAAAGCAGCGTGCTGCCCTCAACAGAAAACCCTGTTTATCACTTGGAGATGCAATAAAAATAACAAATGTCCAGAGTAAACCTAATTCACTGTGCTACTTAGTATTTGAAATACATAAATATGTCAAGCAAAAGACCTCTAATAGACCCTTTTATCCTGGTAATAGTGTACATATAATTTTCCTCTCATTAGTACAAAAACTACCTAGGGAACTATCGGCCCATCCTTCATCCATTTAATCTGCATTAGTTTACTTTTACCTTGTGTTTAATCTGCTTTCCCTCAAGGTATTTTGAATAAATCAATAGGAATACATGATTGTTTAATGATTTTTAGAAGAGCTCCCTTCGACCACAGCTGCATGATTTAGAATGACTAATTCCACTTTTTACAATTGATCCCGCCGCACGCGGACCATCCGCTCCTGCCGCGCCGGGTGCCAGGCACCGGGAGCCAGGAGCTTAGCAAAAAGCGAGATCTTAAAGGCACCTAGCTAGCACGCTCTCGCCGTCATTTTTTCTCGCTGCCGCGAAGCTGCCCTGCCTGGGAGGAGGACTTGGGCAGCTGTACAGCGCCATCCACAGCCTGGAAGAGCACGGGCTGAATGAGGGACAAAGCTTATTTCTGCAGTGGGTCTTTCGCTCYGTTTTCTCCGTGTCTGGTGCCAGGATCTGTATAAACAAGCTTATGTGCCTGGCTGCTCCCTGACAGCTTTGAGGGACCAAGCGAGGCAACGAACTAGAATAAATGTAAAGGTCCGGTCACTTCTAGTTTTTGTCTCTCTTTAACCTTAAAGGAATTTGTGAGAGCAAATAAAGTGGTGAAGAAGAAAACCACTCAAAAGGGGTGTGATGAAAGACGAGGCTGCTCCTGCAAGGCGCRCACAGCCGTATCTGCAAGCTGCTTTCTCCCCTTCCCCATGCACCGCCAGGCCTGGGATCAAGAGGCTGTGCAGCTACGCGCMCCTCTGCCGTCGACCTGCTGCGTGGTGCAGGATGCATCCCCCTCATCTCTGCCTCTTGTCTCACCGCTTCTCCTATCTCGTCTAAACAGGTTGTAAATTCTCTCAAACAAATGAGACAAAACGGTCTGCGCTCCAAATGTACATACATACATACATACATATACATATATATATATGTTTATATATAACTGCAGGTTAAAAGAACTCCGGGCACAGGAGGGCCCTGGTGTTTGCTGGAGCCTCTAGGCACTTGCACAAATAGCAGTAGGTACAGCATAACCTTATTTTTTGTTGTCATCATTGGATGCAACATTGCAAGCACCCAGCCTAGCACCCTATGCCCTGACTACACTCTTTTTCCAAGAGATGTTATGAATGGACCTGATACTTTTTTTTTTTTTTTACAGAAACCTTTCAGTTTGCAGCCGTTTCTCAGCTATGGCACACCCCAGTAAGCAGAAGGACCAAACCCACTTCCTTCTCTTCAGATGAAATGAGCATGTAGTCTCCTTTAAATATATAGATACTCCTATCACCAAGGTACTTTAACTATAAACACATCTACAGCCTGGCTGAATAGCCAGACAGCACCTCTTACATATGGATCTACAGAAGGACGCAAGCTCCTGCTGAGGGTGATAACCTGTAGAAACTGAGGTTTGATAAGGCCTCATCTAAACCTTGTGTGGTCCTACTGGAGGCAGTGGCTGGATCTCCCAACCCCTCCTTCTGCTGGGTCTTGCTCCCTTGGCAGAAATGTCTTGGAGGTTTTGAGCTCCCAGTACATGGAGTATCCCAAGAGGGAATCGCAAGAGAGCTAACAGCAGCAGCATTAATAAACCCGACTTTTCGGAAGGCTGAATTCACACGACGCTGAAGTTCAGCGAACCTTTCCCTGTCCAGCCCGCCCCCTCTCTTAAAAACATAGATGGAGTCTGGATTAGGCCATACAGAAAATTACAGAGTCCTCCTAAGACTAAGTTCACTTTCTTTCACTGTTAGTAAGCTGAATGATACATGAACACATTGGCAAACAGACCGGCACTATGTGAACACTCAAAGCTGACACTGCTACAGCATTAAAGGAAAAAATATTGGCAGTTAGCTCCACTAAGTTAGAAATCTTTTTTGATCAGGATGCTGAAAACGACCGAGACCGGCTATGTAAGAGTCCTTACAAAGTGCCAAGGTACGTAAGACATATAGTTTACAGTGAATAATCCATCGCTCCAAGGTTTATACATTGCCTGCAGTGCAACAAGGACCTTYGAGAAGGCTTACAGCTGAGAACTGGCCTAACGTTGTATTATTTTACTGTATTATCTACTTATTTAACCAGTTTCCAAAGCTCTTTGCAAGACGCTGAGGTCTTTTGAGGAGACTGAAAGAGCTCTCATGGAAAGATCAGAAAGGCAGAATGGTCTAATGCTGTGGAAGCTGGAAATCCCTGGAGATTCATGGGAAGAAGTATTTATACTTCACACTAGAAATCTTAGTTTCAGGTATCAGAAAAGCATCCTAGCAGAACAGGAGGGAGTCTGAGAGCAGAAGCTGCGGGGAGCCTGTATCGCTGCTCGCCCTCCTCAGCTTGCCCCCAAGAAGAAAGGGTAGCTGGAGGATCTGGGAGAGGGGAGCAGATGTCTGTATCCAAGGGATAAGTTTCATAAGATGCCAAAAGGTCCTTGGCAGGGCAAAGAAAAGTTTGCGAACTGCTGCCAAATGGTTAAGGCAATGGATAGAGAAGCCCAGTAACCAAACACACACCTCCTCGCGGTCCCCTTTGAAAGGCCCCTAGGATAACCTGGCTTGCCCAGTGACTGCAGCAGAAACTCCACGCTTCTCCTTCAGACACTGCACCTCCAGGTCAAAGCCTTGGCCATCAGCAACACCGTAGCCAATTCTCCCACCTGCCATATGAAGCTGCAGCTCGAGTAGCCCCAGTAAACACCCACAATGTTCCAACCGGGCAGTATCTTGAACAGCTCCTAGCTCAGAGTGATGACTAGCAGACAAAAACCAAGCTCAGCAGGTAGGATGATCCTCCCTGCCACGATCCTGTAGGGCTCGACGACTGAACTTAGAGCCCTTGGAGCTGGCAATATGCATAGACCCCACAGGAAATGGAGTGAAAGCCCTCACAGATGAAAAGTAGAGAGGAAAAAAGCGTCTAAAAATGTAGGATTCTCATTTTACACATAGGGAAACGAGGCCCAGAGTTTAAGAGACTTGCCAACTGTCACACAGGAATGTGCAGCAGAAGTGAGAATGTAACACAAATATTCTGAGCTGTCGTTCGATACGTTAAATATAGTACCGCTCTTTATCACATATGCATTCAATGCATCCAAAAAGAGCAACTACCGAACAGGAGAGAAATGTGTTACATCTCCAGATACATATTTACATTCATAAACCCATGCAATTTTTTCCTCCTATATTCAAAGAGAAAGTGGGTAGAGGGAATTATTTTTATTACTGTAGAGTAATAATGTGATATATTATATGCATATGCTTTTTTTAAAAAAAAAAAAAAAAACAGGCACACATTTCTTTCTAGCTCTTTCAGAACCTTACACCAACCACCTTAAGAGTATCTTTCTCTTTTTTTGGCTTTCATGTAAGTAAAAATACTTACATTTTGCTGGCTGACCAAATCATAAGAGTTTGTTTAAATCAGTAGAGCAGAAGTGACTAATCTGCAGCTTGAAGGTGAAGAAGGAACGGGTTTGAAAAACGATGCTAAACGCAGTACTTGCAGGTTAAAATGCAAAGAATGGATTTCCGTTTCTTTCCCTCCCTTCTTTTACCCGCTGTCTATGCTCTTGTGTCTTGCTCAATTTTTCCCAAACTCATTTGGTTAATATTTCTTCTGATCTTTTTATTCATCCTTTAACTAAACAAACAACTTTCTCCCGTAACATGCCCTTGTAATAAGACTCCGGCATTAGCACATATCCAGGCAGCTCATGTAGCCACAGACTCCTATAGGTGCTAAAGGTCCTCAAATCAGCAAAAATACCAGCAACTCAGCCAGACTATAGAAAACTAACCTCATTAAATTTGCAGCAAAATATACACCATGCAAATGATTTTCCTGCTTCCCTAATCCGGTATTCTTGCTCCTGCACTGACAGACCATTTCTGCGTTTGTTCTGTTTCTGTATTTTAATGCTCAGATGGCTGCTTTAAAAGGTGTCTAAATATCGTTGCATTTCCCCATATGCATAAAATGTAGGCTAATGCCTGCGATGCTGGGAGGTCCAGCTTGAAGAACTGCAGGGACACCTAACTAGAGCGACGTGCAGCTATCCTCTCTTCCAAAGGCTCTTCCAAACGGCCTCCGGTGCGCGTCCTGCTCGCTTCGTTACAACTCAGCTCTGAACTGTGAGCGCAGAGCGGAGCCTCACAGCCCACAGCCTCCGAGGCCGCGTCCCGGCCCTTGAAAATCTGACCCTTACTTTGGCTCCTCAGTGGACGCTGCTGAGTTCTTCTGCAAATCTAGGCATTTAATCAAACATAACAGGTTAATCTGTCAAGCTTTTAGAGAAATATGCTTATACCCCAGAGTTAATAATATGTCAGAGGAGCTTTCGGTTTGTCTCCAGGCTTGCAAATCCTTAGACTATATGCTTGTGCTTACGCTGTCAGCTCTTTGGAGCAGCTTCTTCTAGCTACGTGTGTGGGCAGTGGCGAGCACAGCGCTGGTGCCACCAGGACGCAAGTGAACATTAATAACCACGTAGCGCAAGTCTGCGTTCCTTCATTAGGAACTAAATAGGTTTGTGCTTGAACTGAAGTGACCGACGGAGCATTCGAGTCTTGCTCCTAACGTGCTCTCGCGGCAAGCTTTACGGAGCGCATAAGCTACAGTTTCTCTGCCACTGCTGAGGCTCCAAATATTGCCAGTTTTAGAGGCTCAAATAGCTCTATAGCTTTCGAAGTAGGAAAAAATATGCTGGAAAACAGAGAGATGTGACCAAATCTTAGGGAGATCTGATCTTTCTTAGCTGGCGTTTGAGGGTTGGAGAGAGCAACGTGACACCAGGAGGTTGTCAACATGCTATGGTGCTTCTCCTTGATTTTCCTCCTTGCTAGAGAAAGCCTAGCACAGAGTGTCCGCACTGACATTCAGATGCCGTTATGGAGTACCTAGCTGGATGGGCTGAATATCACATACTGGCTAACTTTTCCTAGTCACACTCACTCCATGGTTAAGCAGAAAGGGCAACCCATCTATTAACACCTAGAGATACGCTAATGTCTATATGTCTGCCAGTAGGCAAGCCCCAGCAGATCTCTAGGAGCTTTCACGAACCTAATTCTCATCAAGTCTAGTAGGCTTTGGGAACCTATGTTTTTGAACTTCCCATTGTACTTTTATCTGTTTCCTTCTTCTAGCTTTGGCGGAAGCTGGGTGATGTGCCAGACGAGACAAATGCTTTTTCCTCTGTGATTCCCTGGGTTATTTGCTGTTGCAGGAATGAGCAGGGGGAAAAGACATGCTGACTCCTCAGAGTGCCTGCGTGCTCACTGGCTTTCTGCCCCGCAGCACAGCTCGTTCCAGGCACGGCACACTCAGGGAGCGCTTCTCAGTTTTGCTTGCACAGAAGATGCAGCCATGACAAGTTGACTGGCACACGTCATCACATGCCACTTTTGCTGGCGCATGTTATGGGCTGCCGAGTTTCCCACTGTGCAGTGGGACAGAGCTGTTTGCCAAATTGCTAAAAACAATTTGCTCTCCCCCACCCTGCTCTGTCCATGCAGCCCATACTCTTCTAGAAGTAGAAGGCCACCTCATGGCCTTTGAAACACTCAACTCTCCATGAAGCTATGACTATGGTTTTCGGTGGCTCAAGTCTTGCACAAGCCATTTCCAGAGGTGTGAAAAGGATAAAAAGCTTCAATAAGAAGTTACTTCATGGCTGCTTTAAAATTAAATGACAATTTTTTCTCTCCATCACAGGAAATACAGGTAAACTTGTGTTCTTAGCAGCTATATCAGGAGCAACTCCTCTGACTTTACAGCAGAATAAAAAAAGTATTTGACCATGCTTTGGCCCAACAAACTGGATTTCATTTTCTACCTGTTGCAAACAGCAAGGAAACTAGCCTGTTACTCTGCATGGCACCCTAAGACAACCTCCTACATAAAGCAGGCATGTCATTGACACACAAACTAAGGTGCTGTGCTCCTGGGTGCTGTCTTCCTGGTCTGGAGAACCATTAATCCTCTTAATTGCATATAAAAAGTCTGGTAGCAATTCTACAAATGAGTAAACACAGAGATAAAAGTGTAATCGTACTAGCACAGCAAATTGGATTCAGGTCCTCATTGAACGATCCCGTTTCATTTCAGCAATTTTATTATCACTGTTACTGGAACAAATTACTTTATTAAACAGAAGGGGCTTTTGTAAAAGAATTTCTTCTTGTGGGCAATATCATGAAGCTCTGTAACACAAAACCAGCAATTACACTTGTCAGGGGATTTCTTTAGGCAATTCAGCTAATGGCTTGTGACAGGTAAGACTTGAAATGCTCATTCAAGTCTTCCCTCCACTATGTAGATATATTTTGCCAGCACACAAAAAAAAGTGCTTTTAGTGAAATGAGTACTTTAGGCAGCAGTCTGGTTGGGATTCTGCAGAAGGCAAGACGGTTTGGGGCAGACTGATGCGTGGGACGAGGAGATAGAGGCAGGACTCAGGGCTTAAGTTTGGCATAAAGTCTGAGGACAGGGACACAGGAGCCGTGAGATACAAACATCTGGAGGAAGCAAGACTAATCCTGTCGTGGGGTGAAGTGGAATAGGAAAGGCTGCTCAGCTGCAGTGCCGATTTAGGCAGCTAGCCTAGGCTGTCTCCAGCTCGTGATGGAGAAGGAAGACTAGCTGGACTCAGAAGATATGTTTCAATCAAAGACAAATTATCATGACCCTTGAAGAAGGCATTTAACAGTCAATGAGGAGTTAGATTATGTGGACTAACTTTACTTTTGGCTTCATATTCTGCAAATCTAGGAACTCGGGTAAATAAAATTCAAGAGCTGGTCAGACAGAAATACCAGACTACCTTTTAAGTCCCAGCTAAGACAGGGCAGAGTCGCACACGCACGCAGAGCAGTGCCTCTGCCTCCTTCGCGTGGGCGGAGGAGGATGAAAAGAGGGCGCGCGCCCGAGTGATGCTCTCGCGCGGAGACAGGAGCAGGCAGTGGCGCGCGCCCACACCCCACAGGGTGAGTGCAGCCTCGCAGGGTTAGAGCCTCTGTTCATACCTCATTTCCCAGGCCAGGGCTTACAGATCCTGGATAAGCAGATCCCCAACTCCGAAGTGACAAGTCCCCTTTCGGCACAGCTCCATAGGCTGTACCACTTATCATGGCTTTACAACGTGGTTGGAAAACGGCTGTCCTAGCCAAGCACACTTCAGAGTGCTACAGGGTCTATGCAAGAGACGTGTCCTATAAGCAAAAGCATCAAGATGGTCTTTTAAGCAACACTAGAAGCTTAAAATGAGCTTTAAGGGAGGAGCTAAGCGCCCAGATAACACAAAACCCTGGGAGCTGCGGTTGTACCTCTGCAAAGGCAGCTAGGAGTCCGATGCCTTGGAGGATTAGGACTGGGGTGGCTAAATTCAGCGTGACTTTAACAGCTGCAGCCAATAATGTTATTTATTGTTTCTGATGAGACATATGACAACACTTTGAAACTATTCTGGAGTTATCCTCCTTTTCTAAGAGTCCCCTCCGTGCCTCTGTGAAAGGGTCAGCCAAGCTTTGACTGTCACTCGGCAGAATGGTTAAAGAAAGGCAAACTGTAGATCACGGACGTAAACAAGCCGCCAGAAATAACAAAATGAAACCCATCAGTCCGGCGAGACCCATCTACCTCCGAGTCAACACAACAGCACGGTGCCTCCCAGATGGCCGGCGGACAAGGCAAGGCGACGCCGCTTCAGATGCTTCACCTTTGCTTTGGCACTTCACGCAGCTTCTCGTTTGTGCGTGTCATTAAGTAAAAAGTCCAGGAGAGTTAACATAAATCCTTACATTCTCATTCCCCGTGTACACAGGCTATTCGGGATAAATAGCTGGGGGGGGGGGAGGAAAGGGGGCAAAGGGCTCGCTCGGAGCTCGGCTCGAAGACCCGTACACAGCTCCATTGAGGCCTGGCGTCCCCAATCTATTCTCAAGCCGTTTAAATCCGAAGGCAAACTTTTTAAAAGTCATCTCATCCCCCAGCCCCGCACTCGCACGCAGCCCTTCAAAAAGGGGAGGCCGGGCCTGGCCCTGTTTACTTAGCGCACAAACATATTCAAGCCCGTGATGTCAGATTAAAGGAAGAAAGGGGAGAGAAATCAAAGCCTCTAAACTGCACATAAAAGGCAATCGCTGGCAACCAATCTGTTCTACTTCCAACTCTTTGCACTTTATGAATAAAGGTCAATCCGGCGTTGGCACCCAAATGTTAATGTTCTTATAAGGGTTTAAGCCGCTTTAACAGCTGAATAAGTGAGAGTGATCCGCGGGGCCGCACCTCATCATCCAGCTAAAGCCCGGAGAACCTCTGCTCCCCGGCGCCGGCCGGCCGCGGCAGCGCGCAAGACCCTACAAGAGCAAGTTATTTACCGACTGCGCAAAGAACGCTCGAGGATAAACAGCCCCCTTCCCCCTTCCCTTTTATTTTTCCATCTGCTCTGCCTGCTGGTTGCTCTTTTCCGTTCACCTGTTCCGTTTTGTGGGGCTTATCAGGATTTTTTTTTTTTTTTTGGATCCACTATAGTGATTTTCGGCACATTAACTGGTATACAGAAAAGACCACATTCACTTCTTTCCCACCTCTGATTAAATAGGAAAAGGGGTAAATGAATTCCTTGCCAAAGAAAGTACCTCCCTTTAATCACTTCTTCTTTTTTCTTTTTTTTTTTCATTTAGAAACAACATGGTGCAATTGTCCATGCCCTTCTTCCAAAGCAAAAAGTTACAGGCTAAGTGGAAGCTAGACTTTATTCTCGGTTTTCTTTCAAAGTTCACGATCCTCCACAAGGTAGCACAGCTCTCACATTTCCAGGTTTGCCTAAATAGTACTGAAAGTAGCCGCCTTTCCAAAGCGACTAATAAATCATCCCACCTACCTCTCCAAGAGGCAGCAAAGACCTGCCGGCTTACTGTACCCATTTCCAAATAGCCACGCTTGCTGGAAAAACCCCTTCAGAGTGGCTCAGAATACCAGCTAGTTGCAGCAGACCTTGCCTCATTGCGAGTAGGGGAAAAGAGGTTTTCCTTAAAAAGCAAAAAAAAAAAAAAGAAAAAAAGTCAATATTTGGGATGTGTTTTCATAAAGTCAGGACAAGTGCACTGCAAAATTAATTCAYGTCTGGCATTTACAAACAGTAACTTGATCTTTTAGCTGGTGCCCCTTGCCAAGTCGAGCAGTTTGTAAAAATTAAATTTTCGTAAAGGTGAATTTAGTGCTAATGAAATTGAAAGACCAGCAGCAATAGCTAGAGCGAGGCGCTGGCCTGGCAGGCTCGGTGGGAGCCTCCCTTRCCCTGCTAACGTTGCATCTCGTTCCCAAACTGCAAGAAATTTGTTGCTGTAGCCCCACACCTCRCCCCAGCCAGGATGGTCAACTTGGTTTCTCCGCAATAAAACGCAATCGGAGTCATGAACAGGCGACCTAAGACAAGCTGCCTGGCACTCAGAAAAGTTAAATTATTCAGCAAAACACCAGCAGACGTTATCAAACGCGCCGCATTTTAAACGGGCTTTTGGGTGCCCGAGGAGCAGCGCCCACGAGAGACGAACGCGGCAGTGGGCGGCGAGACGCGGACGCTTCCGCGAGGCCGGACGAGCGCTTGTTGGGAAGCCRGAGGGGAAATCGCGAGATTTACGATTTAAATTAGGATTTATTGCGATTTTTTTGGGGACTGATTTAAAGGCAGCTAAACCTGGCAAAGAATGGCCCGAGTGCAGCATTAGCTTTCCACAAAAGCTGATGTTCTCATTTGCGTGTTCGTGTTTTTTGTAACAAAATCTTCGCTCAGGAGCTTCCTCCTCTTAGCTCTTCCTTGTCTGGAGATCTTCAAGGCCYGCYTGGRTKCAACYCTSTCTAACRTGCTCTAGGTGACCCTGCTGAGCAGGGAGGTTGGACTAGATGATCTCCAGAGGTCCCTGCCAACCTTACTGAGTCTATGATCCCATGATTCTCTTTCTTGCACCAACTTGGAAAAGTCGCACGCTTTCGCGGCGCCACACTTCATCCGCTGGACCCGTGCTCCACATCGTTAACCACGCTCACCTGCCTGGCACGGGGATTTGATTAAAAAAAAACAAACAAAAAAAGTCCCTATTCCGGCTGGTAAGAAGACCCAGAGAGGAACAAATCCTTCRCACGTTACCCACCTCTTCTCTAGAGGCTTTGCGGAGCAAACGCTGCTAAAGAGCGCAAGAAACAAAAGCCGACACAAAGCCGGATTCAAATTCCCTAGATATCCACGGGACTTGCTCGGCCGCCTTTGGCGGGCCTTGACTCGGGCCCTTCTTCCAAAGCAGAAAGTTGCAGCTAATGTTTAAGGATCTGTGTTTTGCTTCCTCGCGCGGCACAGTCAAAGGGCTGGAAACCCCCCCACCCTGCATCAGCGCTTCCCAAGCTACGGTCCGTGGAGCCCTTCCTGGTGGTCTCTGGAATAAATCATCCTGCAAAACGCCAGCGGGGGGCTTTGGGGTGCTGGGGAGAGGAGGAGGCAGGGCCACGAGGAGATCTTGCTCTTCCGAAGCGATCAGATCGGCGCGAGAAAGCGCTTGTAGGACTGGAAGACTCCCAAATCAGCATTTCCATTTTAAAACCCAAGTTGGTTTTACGCRCACAMACACACRCACACACACTTGCCTTCTCCCCTCTCTGCCTCCCCACCCCGACTTAAGAAATGCAAATGTGGCCAATCCTATTTTATGTTAAAAAGCGAAAAAACATTTCAATGTATTCTTGTCTTGTATGACTGGCTAAGAGCCTCTAAATCCCCACCATTTACCAAATTAAACTAATTGAAAGAGCTTCCAAAAGCCACATCTGTAGGCTGACGTCTGTCCCTGCCTTTTGCTTTAGGCTGGGGGAAACTGTTCTCCATCCCATTGATCCCTGAATAGTCACGCCTGTCAGGAAGCCACATCAACCATTATCATTCTAATTTTACTGCCTTTCTTGGTCCCTAATCTAATTTGCAATGATGCTTAAGCATTTTGCAAGGCCATAGCACTTTCTTCAGAATTTCAACAAGAGCATTAAACCCCCAATTTACATTAATGAAGTGCACATTTAATTAGGGGAGAGGGTAAATGGAGGGCTCTTCAAGAGCAGTTTGCGTGATATGATAGGCACTTGAAAAACTAAGATGCACCTGATAAAAGACTCTCCGTGCAGCCTTCGTGCCTGATCTCATCTTCCTCCTTCATTCCCACCCCTCCTTCTCCCCAGCCAACTTTACTTCCTGCCCAAAAGTCACCGAAATAAAATTAAAGAGAATAGGGTCAGACAACGAGGGAGGGCAGGGCTCCTCCAGTCCCGATGAATGAAAGGGTATTTATTTCCCACAGACGGGAAATTCCTGTTGCGGAGGGGGAAGAGGAGGGAAGCAGCCTTTCAGGCCGCGATCCCGCAGACGCCGAAACGGAAACGCGTGGGCTCTGCGTTCAGCAGACCCCGCGCTTTTCCGCGTGCCCAAAGCTGTTGGCTTGGGCGCCCCACGCTGCTGCAAACGCAGCCGTCCCGCAGTGCAAGCGCCGCCGAAACCCCTCCACAGGTCCCGACGTCAGGGCCCGAGGACGAAGACCCTTCCCCATCGAACGCCCACCTGCCGTTTAAACACAAAGCGGACCCCAGCCCGAGCTGCTGCCACACGAAAGGGACTGTTCTCGCTGCGACACTTGAGGGTGAAGATCTCGCCGGGGGCAGCTCGAGCCCGCAGGGAGGAGGGAGCCTCGCTGCTCCCTTTGCGGGCAGCACAGGCTCCGCAGGGCAGCGGAGACGGGCAGAAACGTCACCGGTCGGCAGAACCCCAGCAAGACGGAAAACAGCCCGCTTGGCCAGAACATGAGGTCGKGGGCGATACGCCAGAGCCGAAGGTTTTCCTGATGCCGCTGAAGTTACCCTGAGGATTTGGGGCAGGGTCTCCGCTCCGGAGGACCGCGCCGTTCCAACCCAGGGTTGTTCCCGTAATCCTCTGCTACGCTCATCAGTGGTACGCGATGCCAAGATACCAGAGCGGAAAGTCTTATTCAGACCCAACCTAGGTTTGCCACAGAGCCCCGACAGCGGGCGTCATTCACGTGCCATGGGGGTCCGCTCAAYGCGCTCTTCCTTAAACACCACCCATAATACTCCTTGAGCAGGATTTGGCAAGTCTTACGGCATTTGCTTCACGTGTCTGACCAAGGATGTAGCACCCGTGTGATCCTCCTAAATCTCACGGTGCTGGCAGTAAGTGGATCTATTACCGTGCCGTCTAGATCAGCCTCGTATATTCTAGGACTTGTGGCGTCCTTACCACTGTGTTGCCTTGCACCAACAYGAAAGTAGAGGAAATATTAGCACAGAAACCGCCGATCTGACCCCCCCTTTCTTCTTAACAGCCTCCGTATAGGGCCGTAGGACAGTAAGAACGAAATGCTCAGAGCTAAACAGTGGTTTAACAGAATGCAAGAAACGGWTTAACGCAAAACCCAGCTTTACAGAGAAGGTTTACGCCAAAGCTGTCTTCAAGCCAAGGCGTGCTCTTTGGAAGAGGCACCAAACTGCAAAACGGAGCCAAGGAGGAGAGGAGCTAAGACGACGCTCRTAAAACCAAACGGGAACACGCGAGGTCTCTGCTGCAGGAGGTAACGTGGAATGTGCCGTAAAACAACGCGCAGGCCCCCGACGGAAATGCTGTCAAGRGCACAGCAGGAGGGGAAACGCACAGAAGAACACACACAGACAGACGGGTCGCTCTACGAGTGGAGGAATCCGAGAAGCAAACTCAAGGGAGCGCTTCTGGTTTTGCTTTTCTAAGCGGGAACCGGAGAAATCGGTTCTGCTTTCCCGGGGTTTASTACAAGCGCAGCTCTGGAGCTTGGGCAAATCCTCTCTCGGGGTTTGTCCACTTTGCCCGTGCCTCTGCTGCTCTACCAGCAGCACAAGAGGGTTCACCTCAGGTAACGGCGCAGAGCAAAAGTGGCTAAATCCTGACTGCGGCGCACGTGGAGGAGGACGSAGAGCTCCCTTTGCCGGGCAGCCAAAGTACTGGAGCGGCTTCTTTTCTCCCCAACTTTCTTTTCATGGCCTGTAGACTGCTTTTGCCCCCCCCCCCCCCAAAAAAAAACAAACTATGAGCAAAAACGGTCAACGCCTTAAAAAATCCTCCCACCTTTTTAGTCGCTCGTTAAGGGAAAACGTTAGCAAAGCGAAACGGCCATGTGAACTAGCCCACGTCTTCGGCGGCAGCTGTGCTAAGTCACCCACGCTAGCGTCTTTCAAATCYCTGCAGCCGTGCTAGCTTTACACAGGAACCTCAGCAGAAATCTCCCAGAGGGAGGCAGGCGCTTCCAGAGTTTCGCGGCCTTCAGAAAGYCAACAGAAATCTCTACCGAATAGCTTTAAACGCCTTGTAATCGAGGGCGCTATTTTTCATCGCGTGTTTACGAAAAGTCGAGATCTGGAAGAGCACCCTTCCAAAGCACCAGAAAACTTCGGGAAGGCATGAGACCCATATACAGCTTTAATTCCTCTATCTTAAAAACACCATATCCAGCTTATATCCCTTCAACCTTATTTTTTGACCCCAAATTTTTTACTTGCCAGGGGACCACACACAGGACGTTTCAGGTGGCTTAGTTTCCTTTTGGCAAACTTATGGAGGGACTAAGTATGTGAGTAATCCAAAACTACTGATTGGAGAAAGTTACTTAAAAACTACTTTTTGCTTCTTAAACTGCCCGCTCCCCACTGACTATAGCGTTGCAGGAGCGGCTGGCTCCGCTGCGGCCCTTATAAACCTTGCAGACCTGAAACCCTTTCTACAGGTTTGTGACCTGAYGTTAACACGGTGCTTGAAATACCAGTTCAGTAGTCTCACGCTCCTGTTTTCGTCCCATAAAACCAGATGTCTGTAGACTTACTGTAGACTCTTTTGCACGTATGACATAACCAAAGCATTTCCYGGTTGCAAGGAGGGAGGCGGAAAGCGCGCTGGCAGCATTTATTGCAGTATAACCATTGCTGATCTGAATTTCTGGTGCGTTTTCTCAGTGGTTCCACGCTGGGCCACCTTCCCTTCTGCATACTTTTTTTTTGTTGTTGTTGTACGGCCCTCTCCCTTTTCCGCTTCTGCATCAAGTCGGTTACCTTTACACGTTACCCAGTGTCCAGAAACGCTGGCAGCAAACGGGAAGGCAAAGCCTGCAGGCTTCGGAGGCTTTCCAGGGGCTTCAGCGAGCTTTGCATCAGCCCCTCAGCGCATCMGTCGCTGGGATGCCTCTGGCGCGGGTAATCGCCAGAGAGGTGTTCCACGTGTTCAGTCACAAATAATTAAGAGCAACCTGCCTTCTTCGGCCCACTGAAAGCAGATAATGTCATTTGGCTCAGGCCTGGGGGGGGTTTTATTTCCCTTTGGTATCGCCTCGAAAAGCCTTATAAATATATCGCCCTGAAACAATCACCCGAGGATAACTCCGGCAAACAAACCGCTCCTTGCACCCGGGTCTCCCCGGCGGAGACTGCGATTAGGATCACAGCCCGTGCGACGCAGAATTACGTAGGAAAGGGTGATAGTTGCTGGCGGGGAAGGAGGCGGAAGGGGAGGCAGAAGGAGAGCAGGAGCGGGCTGAATCGCTTAACCGGTAAGAGCGGAGACAGAAACCGCGTCTGGGACTCGGTCCTGGACGGAGGGTGTCGGCGGGTTTGCTAGCGCAAACGCGCTCCCGCTCGCCGCRCGTCCGAAGCCGCGCCGGTCCGGGTGCCGCGCCCGAGCTGCCGGCAGGGCTGGACTTCACCTGGTTATTTCCGCTTATTTCCTTCTGCTTCTACTTTTCGCTCCCCTTTCCTTCTTTCGACTCTCTATCTGTCCTCGCCTCGTGCTCCTCGCCCTGCTCCCGACGGGCGCCCGCGGGAAGGAGAGCCAGCCCAACAACGGGGCTGCGTGTTCGTCAATCACAAACCCTTCCACTGAACGAAACAACTGGAATATTGGGAGCAAATTAATGGTAACGTTCACCATTTGATCTCCAAGGCGGGGCGACAATCACACTTTCACTGAACGGACACCTAAAAAGTAGGACGGGACAGAGTGATTTGCCAACCTTAATCCAGAAGATCGGCGGTAGAAATTTGTATCAGCGCAGCGCTCAATTAATTGGCAATTTTAACTGCTCTGCAACCCCTACCTGACCCGAGCCTGCTGTTTAAAACTTAAATACTATTTAAAATATATCCCAGAGACAGGAGTTTTCGTTTAGTCGGTCCCTTGCAGGAGTTAAGATCCCATTGCAGGGATTCTTCCTTACCGTATCAGCGCCAGAAATCCAACCTCGAGCTGCTTCGCTCACCGGGTACTCTTCCTCCTGCCCGCTGCGCACGCTGCTGTTCGCTCTCTCCTTCGGGAAGCCACCACCGCCCCCAAAGACAGCGGCACATCCGATCGGTGCCACGTCTGCACCTCTTGGTGTCTTTGGTCCCTACCGACCGGCAAAATWTCTTCCCTAGCGTTGCTTTCTTCAGGGTTGCAGCTGCTTGGAGAACGAGGACGAGGAAGACCCGCGTGTCTCTGTCAGCAGAGCTAAGATCCAAGTCATGCTCTTCCCACTTCTTCTGCCGTGGGAAGACAGCAATTAGCAGCGATCAAAATCAAACAGCGTCTAYGCTAACGTTTGCAAAGTATTAATTTCATCCAGGTACCTCATTAGCCACTAGGAAATCGTTCTTTTCCCCCAACCTCCCAACTGCTCAGCGCAATCTGAACCTGGCTGGTTCGTTCCCGTTCGTCCCCACAGCCTTAGGCTGSGATGGAAGCGATCTTCTACGGCCTGACCGAGCAACGGGCTGCACTGAAAGCCAAGGCGGCGCGCTTTGCTCTGAAATAGAGAACGASGAGAGGATATCTAGACACCCAAGTTTTAGCATCTTAGCTCAGGAACCGAGGGAGAGAGAGCTGAAAGGGTGTCTTTGCCTGACCACGCGTAATTTGTGACGCAGAAATCATTTACTATTAGATATTTCAAGCTTGCCGAGTATACGTTTTCGAATTAGCAAAGGTATTCGCTTTTTGTGTGTAAAAAAACCAAACCTCACAGAATGATGAAACTTCCATTACAGGAAAAAAAAAAAAAAAAAAAAAAAAAAAAAAGGAAAAATACCTCAAACCTACCTGGAACATTCTACAAAGCCAGACCCTTCATCCCCCTAATCAGCTAAACCCTCCTTATTTCTAGGCATCCATGTTTTTTTTTTTTTGTACGTAGCCTTTCAGTGGAGATCACAAAGTTGGATTTCAAATCTTGGATGCATTTGGGGAAGAGCAGAGAAAACAAGGAGGACACATAGGGGCCTGGCAGTTTGGGTGGTATTAAAAAAAAGTATTCAGGCAGWGTGAAGTGAGAATAGTGGTTTGAAAATACAGCCCTGAAGGAAGAGTCTCCAGAGCAACAATGGGAAAGGAATAAATAAAAAGAAAGTTATAAATTCATCTATTTGCTCTTCCCTGACCCTTGCTTTTACTCCTCTTCACAGCAACTACCCTGGGAAAGGCACAATGCTTTCCCCTGTCACAATATTGAGAAAAATTGAAATGGGGAAGAAAGACCACCAGATGCTTTATTGTCTTAGGCGTTTCCACGTAATTAGCTGGGAATAAAGGTCCTCTGCACGGTTTCATTGCACTGAATGAACTTGGATATTGCTACACAGTAGTGTGTTTTATGATTCATGCTCTGTTATCCCGTGGCTTTTTGAAAACTGCCAGCTACTTTATCACTGACGGCCAAGCCTGGGCCTACAACTTAAAATGCAGCAATGCAAAGTTAACTGTGCATGACAGATGTCCATGAAATTGTTTAACACACGCACGCATGCACAGCCCCCCTCCCTCCCCGGACACAAAGCCGTCTCTTGCCCTCCTGCTCCTCCCTACRCCTCTCGCTGCGAGGTCAACGCTGTTATTAAATATAGAAAAAACCCGCTATATCGCAAAATAAATTGCGAGCGGATGGGGGAGACCAGAGGTTTCTGCGCTAACCCTGCTCTCTGCTAGCCAGCTTTCCAAAGACGGTAAGTTGGGCGAGTGATGGAGCTAGATCAGCTTATCTGCGTTGAGAGAGCGGGGTCTCCTCTGCTCTCCTCCAGAAGGGAGGCCTGGGGTGAGGGCCCGAGATGCTGAGGTGTTGATTGGATTTTAGGAGCACTGCTTCCACAGGAGAGATTCACGGGGCATAAYCTTTCTCCCCTTAAGTCTTAAACCTGATTTTCCATTGATTTCCGCGGCAGAGGATTAGGACRCCGTGGTCTACAAAATCTTCATTCATGTTCCTCTTTGGAGGACAGCGCTGGGTAACTCAGGTGGGATTACCTCTGGTATGAACTGGGTCGGGAGAAACGGGCTCTCAGAGAAGGACTAAGCCTTAGGCAAGGCCAAGGGGACCTCGGAAGGGGAGCGTACCCGGGTTCGGCCCGGCGCCGGCCGGCTCCCTCACGCAAGCGCGGGTTTTCCCCTGCTCCCYGGCCCACTTGTCAAGCAACGTGGCATTAGAGGAGAGGGGGGTAAGCACAGTCCTCTCCTTTCTTTGCGCTCCGTGAACAGCTCTATTGATTGCCATTGGGTTATTAGCATGGGAAGGTGGTACCGAAGCTGAATAAAAGTGACAGCATCCAGCCAAAAGAAAGGAAATGGTGAATTGGCTCCCTGCAAAAGGAGAGGCGAGAAATCCCCTGACCCTGCTTGGACTTATTTTGTATTCTGGAAAGGACAAGCCCTTTCCCCAAGGTTTATTGGCCGGTCTGACAGGCAGGAAATAAACCATGAGAAACCTTGCAAGGGCTCAGCTAAGGCAGGTTGGGGGGACGCAGGAGAAGATAAGATGAGCTCGTCAGATCACGAATCGCCCCTCTGGCGAACGACACAGGCAAACCCAAAAATCGCAAGCAGGAACCAACGAAATAAAGAGCCAAAGGAACAACCCCCCGCCCTTCTGCYACGTCTAAACAGACGGGCGGGTCGCTTCTGCTGACTTTGGGAGGGCTTCCCCGCGTTGGGTGGTGGCCACGCTGCCGCCCTCAGCGGAGCCGGGACGGTCTATGCCCCGCTCGCCGCTTCGGGCCCACACGTCTGGTTTCGTGGATCGCAGAGGGGGCGCAAAGCTCCGTCCCCACCGCGYGAAGCCCCCGGGGGGCGGCCTGAAACGGCCCGTGGCGATTTTTAACGGAGCTCCTGGAAGCCTCTTCAGAACGGAGGCGCCGGGGCGGCCGGACTCGGCATCCCCGGCTCCTTGCGGGAGGCTCTGGCTCCTCCGGCGCCGCGCCGGGTGGCTCCGGGGGGGGATGCCAATTAGGCGCGGTGGGACGCCGCGCTCGCGCGCTCGCTCCGCCGGTGGGTGGCCTGCTCCGCACTTGGGCGGCTGTTGCATTCCCACCCCTTTTACTACGACCCTGGTCAGGCCACTTTTATGCCAGTGACAGCTTCATGAAGCACAAAACACGGCGCGATACATGGCATGAAATTGGCGACAAAGCCGAGCAAAAGCCGGAACAACCCCCTGGCAGGATGCGATCACAATATGGCTGAGTGGAGCTGGAAGCAGATGCCAGCGGCGCGCGTTGTCCCGCTGGCTCCAA
>NW_028186526.1:56025-88505 GCF_003343005.1 Rhea americana
CCTTTTTCTTTTTCCCCATTTTCTTTTCATTTTTCTTCTGCCTATTTTCCCCTTTCTCTTCTTTCTTTTTACTGTTTTGCCTTTTTTCCCTTTTCACCCTTTTCACTTTTTTCCTTTTTTCCCTTTTTACTTTTTTCTGCCTTTTCTCCCTTTCCTCTTCCCCCTTTTTCTCCTCTTTCCCCTTTTTTCTTTTTTCCTTTTTTCCCCCTTTTGTCCTTTTCTCTCCCTTCCCCCTTCTCTGCCTTTTCCCCCTCTCCCCCCTTTTTCCTTTTCCCCCTTGCTTCCTTTCCCACTTTTCCTTTTCTCCTTTTTTTCCCTTTCTCCCTTTTCCTTTCCCCCTTTTTTCCTTTCCCCCCTTTTCCTTCCCCCTCCTTTTTCCCCTTTTCTTTCCTTTTTTCCTTTTCCCTTTTCCCTTTCCCTTCTTTCTCTGAAGCACAGACGTGCCTGTCCTGTGGCAATCAGACCCCTGCAACCAGAGCCCTTGCTCGGAGGGCTGCACCCTTCTGCAGGCACGGACRGAGCCAGAAACATCACGGCTGCCGGCGTCGCAACCACGCACCCGCGCAGAGATTTCGGCCTTTCCCCCCACCTCCCCGGCGTTTTTCTGAACGGGATCCTCTGCCTCTTCCTCTAGGTACCCGCAAACCCTTGAAATTCAGTTCACACAATTCAGTTATCGCTTCCGCGATGCCCTCGGCAGCAGCCAGAACTGCAGAATTTGACTTGCACGGTCCAAAAGGGGAAGCGCTAGATGGCAAAACAGCACGGAGACCCTTACTTCGAGGGTTTCGCCTCTCTCCCGGACTTTCTGCTTTTGTTTAAAAAAAAAAAAGTCAAACCTTTCTTTGGCTACATTTGGTTAAACAGTATAAAATACTAACCTCCGCACACAACTGCATATGCGATTGCATCTTTGATCTCTATTTTCTGGCATCAGATATAGGGTCTTGAACTAGCAACCTAGACATGAAGGTCTTCCCCGTTTATTTCCAACTTGCAAAGCCTCTTATTTGAATATTTTTGATACAAAGTTAAACATTCTTCTTCAAAGCATCCAAGGACAATAGTAATGTTTTGCTTCTGATTTTTTCTCTTCGCTTTTTGTTATCTTTGTACTATTCATTTCGAGAGGCTTAAAGCGGAGTTTATGCGGCATTAGTATTCATAGGCACATGCTAATTTACTCCTATGTTCGGATATGTAAGTGGGTTTTTTCAGACGAAACAGAGAGGATTAGATCTAGACCACTAGCGCTGACAAAAAGTTGTAACGTGCCTCAACTTTCTATTCTTTCCGACACAAGCAATTTCTAAAATGAAACTTTTCTTTTCTTTTCTTTCCTCTTTTTTTTTTAAATCAATCTGCCATAGTCTTGGAAAGAAAAAAACAAAACAAAACAAAAAACACTGTATCCTGGTATGAGAGAGCCAAGCAGTTCCCAACCTCTTCCTCTGCCTTCCTCAGCGCTTAGGTCTTAAGGCTTAAGCCTTTTCGGAGCGTCCAAAAGCATGCTCAGCATAGGGCTGGAGAGAAAACATACTGCATTTTTGATTCTGTTTCCACTTTGTAACTCAGAATTTAAATGTTATTACTGTTAAGTATATTAACATTCGAAAGCCAGCTCAAATTTTCATCATTTTTTTCTTCTTGCATTTTCTGTTCAGAAACAAGAGAATTACTATCCTACAATCCGGTTATGTTGTGAATTTGATTTGGAATATGTAATCCTCTACGACACGGTAATAAAGTTACACAAGATATGAGCAGAGCTTCTGTTTTTCTTTTTTTTTTTTCAGCAGTCTTAAAGAGGCTATGAACCCACCCTCCCACCACCACACTCAGCAAACTTGCACTTAAATACTGAATGCCTTTCATTCAGGAAAAATAAAGTTAGTTCAGAGTTTTTCTTAGAACAGCTTTAATGCTGAGTTTCTTTTTGATGCCCTCCAGTGGTCAAGGTAGTATTGCTGCCAGCTTTTATTTGCTGCAGCGGAAAGAATGAAGAGAACCGATTAACCAGTCGGCGGAGACTGGCACACAAGTTTATTGGACAAGAAAAGTATGTAATTCAGCAATTTGATTTTCACAACTCCTGAGCATCTAGCCTCTCCCACGTGTGCCTTCCCAAGATAYGGCAACGCTACGGGAGGGAGCAGTTTAACCCTAGACACCCATTTTTTCCAATCGCAGCCATCTGTTCTTAAGGTATATTGTCATTTTTTTTCTCTTGGGGAAAAAAAGAGGAAACTAAATTGTCTCAAGAGATCAAGATTTGTGGGGTAAGTACAGTGAATTCAGCTGAGTACCAGTAGCAAAACCTGTACCACAAATCCATAGTCTACTCCTACGCTCATGAGAGCATAACAGAGACATCCATAGCGCTGCTTACTTATCGCAGCTCAGGTCCAGTACGGTTTTTGATGGCTATGTTGTATTCTTCCCCTAATTACACCTCTAATAAACGCTGACAGAAGTCACACGAGCACAYGAAAAGGACTTTCCAGACAAATAATTTTGTGCTGAGTCAACCAAAGAAAGAAATGTAACATCTTCACATAAGCTGAAGGATGATTGCCTGGCCAGACCACCAAGACCTGGCTCAGTTAGACGTCAAGGTCACATGAAGACGAGTACACGGAGCAGCGACCGGACCCATTCCCCGAGGCAGGAGCCCAAAGGTCTATCCCAGCGTTAGGAGCGTCCACCGCCCTCTGCTAGGACTCTGCCTGACGCTATTTGGGCATGCTCCAGCTAGCACCTTTCCCAAGGATTCCCAGGCAGCCTTCCAGAGCGCGAGCGTACACGCCGGGGATCGCTCCCCGTAAGCACCGCGTGAGCATCACCCTGCCCTGGAAGCTAAGAGGATTTACAGGCAAAGCCCCGAGCTGTTCCGTACCCCCGGCCTCCGCGCCTGGGAACGCTCTGCGGCACGTYTAATTGCGTAGCCTAGCTCTAACCTAAAGGCTCGTTCTCCCTTGAGGCCCTGAAATTACAGCTGCTGCTTGGCATCAAACTTGAAGAACGTTGCACCGCTAGACTTTAAATATGTCATATCAAGTTGCAATACAATTTATTACGTAACACGCAAAACAGYAGGGGCTGCAAAGCCAGTCATTCTGGGCTCAGGACATTTTGGTTTTAAAGCTGCACAGACAAATTCTGACACAACCTTTAACCATCATCACTGTTTTAATCTTTCACAAACATTACTGAATTTACTCCAGCAAAGTCCTCGTGAAGAACGGTGTTTTTWGTGTATTCATTTCATATATGGGAAAGAGGCACTAGGAGATTAAGATGGAAAACATTCACTCTTCSTTCTTCATCAATTTGAAATACCTCTGCTTGTTTTTTCCTAGTAATTAGAAGTGCACAGCTCTAGACCTGCATACCTTCAAAGCGCAGTTCCCCCTCGACTTCAGCTGTTGGAATTACTGTTGAGCAAGTCTATCAGACACCAGAAGCACTACATTTTGAGAACCTAGAAAATAAAGAAGTAGTACTTATCAGCGGAAGGCTGATTTTAAGCGAGTTTGCCTTGCATCAGGGAGAGGCGGCAACGCYGCTGGAGGCAGCATCAGAACACAGCTCTCCAGGGCACCATCTAGAGATCTGACCTATAAGAAGAGTTTGATGTCCTCCAAAATCTCGTGCCTTCACGCAGGCCCTTCATCCTTTCCAGGTCAGCACTAACCCAAGTTGAAGTTCCTGAACAAAACGGTCTCCATCGCTTCCCCCTGGATTTCTCCATATTGCAAGTCCACGAGACGTGTCATTGTGGAAACCAGTGATAGCGCGTGATCAGACAGGGAGCAACGGTACCGTAACGCCTGCACGCAAGAGGTCTGAATTCTGGAATTTTTGATCAAATGAGTGTTTGGCTTTGCCTCTTAACCGTTCTTTTAAAAGACATTTAGTATGCAGTCTCCAGATTAGGACATCTCCCCTCCACCCAGGGACTTCATCACGAAAATGGTTCATCAACATTTTCCACACTGTTTCTACCTCACTCTTTTTATCCGGTCAGTCCTTGTTTTTACCTTCATGTCCTCCTTTGAGTCCTGATTTTACACAGCTCTTCACTTAACTGAATCTTCTCCTTTCTCAGGTCCCACTTCCTCCCCTTGCTTTTTTCTTTCTCCTTGTTGCACTGACTCCCAGGAACCCCACTCACCCATGTGATGGGTGATGGACACACCAAGCCTCCACGAGTGGCTTCCTTTGGGCTCTGAATATGGATCTCCTTAGACACTGAAGGATCACTCTGCCTGGGGTAGTAATGTTTGCTGAGTGCGGCTGATAGCCCAGAACGCACTGAACGCGTTGTCCCTTTTGCAAGCTGCTTTAAGCGGGCAAAACTCTTGCCCGATTGGGGCTCCCAACTCTGCTTGTTTAGCGAGGAATGTTCTCTTAATTTCTTATTGTTGTGCACGAGATTTAGTGCAGATCTTTTAATTTAAATGTCAGAATGTGAGCAGTAATTTATTTCCATAAAATGAAAAGCAATAAAGTCAAATATATTAAGCTCTGGCTGTGAGAGCTCAGATTATACAATTTATAATTGTAGAAAACACAAACAGTAGAAAAGTACACCGCAAAGGATGAGTTATTATCACTCATTAAGCATTTGATGCAGTGCTGCTGTAAGCAGCCACCACCGAAAAAAAAGCAGCAGCAGCAGCGGTGGCAAAAGCCGAAGCACATGGGACACTGAAAAGTCCTCAGCAGCAGCAAAACGTGGGGAGCAGCGTTATCCGCTGAGGTTTCCCTGCACCCCAGCGCTCCTTTCTCATCCCTCAGCCACTTTGTGATCTGAGGCTTAATGTTCTCTGGCATTTAGATACCACCTGCCTGATTCCTGGCTCTTTCTCACTGCTCTTGCTTCTAGGAGTAAAACTGGACCACAGTTTAGCATAAAGCAATCTTGGCACAAGTGAACATCAGTGGAGGACCCTTTCCACCCAACACACGATGGGACACGCACCTTTTTTTTTTTTTTTTTCTCGCGGTTTCTTCTCTGGCTGTCGCCAAAATTCAGACACTGAAAGCTACAGATTTTGACAGGGCAAGGGCATTTGAACTGACACTAGTTATAATTTAAATCAGACAAATAGGAGACACGGGTTCAGATGCGTAGCTAGGGCCTAGATGTTCAGACATGCCCCCATTCCTGGTAGCGTAGCGCTCCTCAGGACTGCGTTACACAGTCCTGAAGGCCTTAGAAGACAGAGTGACTGAGTTGAAAATCCTGTTTAAAGTGACAGTTACAATTAACTTGATTTCCACTGAGAACGTAGGAAACGACGCCAAAAGAGAAAAAAAGTCATGCTGTGGAGGTGGCGTTACGCTGAGATTCAGAAAGGCTGAATCTCCAGCTTGACTGGTGATTTCTGGTATGATGCCTGACACATGGCCTAGACTTTCTACACCAATGTTTCTTTTCTGTTAAATCTGTAAATATTTCTGGACAGCAGGTCTACCTCTGTGTATAGTGCTAGGTTCAGAATGAAACGAAGAGGCTCATCACAGGACACGCAATAAATCTGCAGAACTCCTTGCCACAGGATATGGTGGATACTAAAAGCCTTCGTGGATTCAAAAAGCAATCAGACAAATACACGGACGAAAGAGCAATTGAGTACTATTAAGTACAAGAATATCCTCCTGATTCACAAACYGCTGTATGTTAGAAGGCGGGGAAGTGTTACTAGACACTTCCCCTGCTCTTACGCTCTTCCTTGGAATTGAATGGRCACAGGATACAAGGACAGACGGACTTTCAGTTGGACCAGTAGATCCCTTCTTAGTTTCTCACCTAACAGTAACAAACAACTCGCACCATGAATTTCCAATGTTCGTATGCCCATTAGCTCTATAAAACTACTTTTCCTCAACCTGATAAGGCATGAGGAAAACCTGATAAGGCATGAGGAAATAAGACTCTGAGTTCTTTGCAGTAGGGACCTTCTTCTCCTAGTATCCAGCACCTGGCGGAGCAGAGACCTGGTCCTCGGTGGGACCTCATCACATATCAGTGATAACAAAGCTCACAAACACAACATGACATGGGGATTCAGAATCTGGTGAGACAAAYCAAGACACAATATAATAATAATTATGCCTCATAAGTACTGTAAGTGCTGTCAAAGAGTGAAAACGCGTGTTTCTGAAAGTAGAAGCAGCACGTCAAACTGGTATCTGCACCAAAAATTTGAGCTCTGATCCCTGCTATTCCGATATAAATCATCCATCCACGACCACAAAGTAACGAGGATAATCTAAGTTTTCCTGGAAATACRTAGAATTTGGAGGAAGTAAAAGGACCTTGAAGAGCTCAGTTTAATCCCGTTACGACTTCCTTAAAACGTACAATGGTAGGACGTCCTCGCTTTAGGTTTTTTTAACTGACGCAGGACAGCCAGGACTGAGGACAAAACTGTGAGAAACACCACTTAAAAACTGCTCCTCGTGCCATAGTTCGAGCTATTACAGGGGCCAAGAAAAGCCGCCGAGACAGCTCTATTTAAAGAAGCGCAAATCGGGCGGCAGGAAGGGCTTCCCCGGCAAAAACTGGCGAGGCGCGTTTTGAGGCGGCRCGGGCACGCTGCGCCACGGCTGGGCCACGCCAAGGTGTCGGAGGAGCAGGGGCACCCGGACCCGCGTCGCCCTTCTGCTTCCACCCGCCGGAGGCTGGAGGGCTTTAGCGGCAGCTCTTCCTCACGCCATCACTCGCGGGCTTCGCCGAAGCTGGAGGAAACACTGATTAACAGCGTTCACCCCGGGCTGGGGCTTCCGCGCGCCTTTAATGTATTCATTGCCTGATTTTCATACATGCTGATTGAATAGCGATTTATTCCTCGGGCGCCGGGGAGAGCGGCCCGCCGCGCTGAACGCGAAAATCTTTATTCCAGCCGATGCCTGAATCGTCGTTTTCCGGCGGTGCAGATCAGCTGGCACAGATTATTAATAGCTCCGGTCTCTACGCCACTTGACACGGCGCTCCAGCTGTCGTTCTGCTCTCCGGCTCCTATGATTCTTGCACCGGTGAAGTGCCAGGCCCGGGCCCGGCCCATCCGTCACTGTCAGCCACCGCCCCGTGATGAATAGCCCGTGCCGAGGCCCCGGCGCGCACTCGCGCGCGCCTGACTTTTACCAGCTCGTCCCGCCAGCTGGGGCCTCTCCCAGCTGAGGCGGGCTGCGGTGACCTGGAAAGACCAAGACCACCACCACCACCACCACCAACCACCCTCCCTCTCCCCCCTCCCCCCCCGCGGCGCGGATTAGTTAAAAAATGAAACAAATCCTAATGCGATCGTGTCACTAATTATGCATTTAATTCAGTTATAAGGAGCTAATGGCTCCCTCAGTGACAGCTTTTACTGCTAAAAGGCAATTCATTCCCGAAACTGAGAAATCTAATTACACAAAATGCTTCGTCCTAATCCTTTCAAAGAATAATCTTATTTGTAGACATTAACATCCCAGATGCTGCTGCTGTTTGTCCATTATGACAGTGTTTGTCCTGAATAATGTATAAATAGCTCTTTCTGGACAGTTGCATGTCACTAAATCAATACAATTTGCTGCCTTCTGTTACATTAAGTCAGCCTGGGCAAGCTGGAGAAAATTAACCTTTTGTTTCCCACTCAAAAGGGCCTTTGAAATTAGAAACAAGAAAGGGTTAGAGGGCCTATGGGAATGGTGATTTTTTTTTTTTTTTTTGCAGCCCACACAGTGTTCAGCAGATCTGCAGGGATGGCTGTGGACATGCGTTCAGAAATATCGGCGAAACGTTTCCAGACAGCAGGGGAGACACAAAACGAAATAATAATAATAATAAAAAAAAGCGTCCTGCTTTCTGCTCTCTTCCTTAAACCTTTTGAGGTTCTTCCACCGCCAAAGCAGTTTAATTCCGGTGAGTTCTCGCCACGGCGTTTTGTTGTCAAGGGAACAGCACTTCTGCAAAGACGCGTTCCTTAATCGCTGTAGCTCCCCAGCACGAGGGTGACGGCAGGCATCGCTGCCGCGCTGCTCTCGGTACCCTCAAAGATCTCCAAACGGGTGGAAAACTCTAGCGCAGAGAAAATCTTTTTCCCGTACCGGATATAACTGAGAAGCTGAGCCCAGGGCGAATAGCTTCAAATAGAAACGCCGCTGAATTAGTTCCTTTTTTGCACCGAATTCAATTTTCCAGCCTATTCGCGTAATATTAGCAAACAGCTTCATTCTTGTATTTCCGCTTTAAAGTAACCGGCTCTCCCCTGGCTTTCGCAAGGCTTCCAAATGTCTAYGCGATTTCCTACCATCCCGAGAGATTTCAGGTTTCCTGGAATCACTCTCCTCCATCAAAGCCACCGAGATACTCGTTCAGATCCACACGCTCGGGGAGCAAGGCCGGGCCCCACCGAGACCCGGCTGCGTTTGCCAGGCGCCGCGGGCGCAGCTGCCCAGCGCCCAGCACGGAGAAGAGGGCTGCRAGGGAGGAAGGAAAACACGGGCACCGCTCAACCCATCAAACCAAGTACGGAGGGCACTTGCTCAAGGCTTCGCTATAAACTCATGAGGGAACCAAGTTATTCGAAAAAATCCAGTGCTGAGAAATTACGTGCAAGCTCCTTTTAGAGCAAAAGGAGAAATTCTACCCTAGAGCAGCAGRTACCTCAGCCAGCAGGAAGAACCCACAGCTCCTATTTTTCCCTCTTCTTCTCTGTGTCTTTTCCTCGAGCTTAAGAACGCTGTCGCTAAAGGCGCTGGTTTCCTGAAGCAGCACGGGGCGAATTTAGCAGGCTCGAGGACCTGCTGCGCAATTCACGGAGTCATTYGCCACTCCAAAAGTACTAAACTCGAACTAGAAAACACTAAGTTTCTCAATTGCGATGTGACATTGCTTTTGGGTTCCGACTTAGGAATGGCTTAAAAA
The DNA here is from genome assembly GCF_003343005.1 of Rhea americana. Lineage (NCBI taxonomy): Eukaryota > Metazoa > Chordata > Aves > Rheiformes > Rheidae > Rhea > Rhea americana. The sequence goes on from NW_028186526.1 coordinate 64,946, forward strand.
AGGATGGTCTTCGAGATCCTGGATGCGGGAGAAAAAAAGAAAACCGGAACAAACCTTCACCAGCACAGATGCACGTGCCCGCCCCTTAGATGCAGGCTTGCACAGGTTCTCCCTGCTCTCTGGCCTTCCAGGCCCACCGATGGCAGCTGCTCGGCTTGGCTGCGTGTTTCTCTTTGCGTCCTCATTCCCGCGAGAGAGCAGACCTGAAGAGCTGCCAGCACAGCTCCCTTCACTGGCCCGTATAGCTGTCTTTCCACTGCTTTCAGCGGAGATGATCAGATTTACCGGGATGCCTGTCGCCTTTGGCCATCTACTCTTTCTCTGGGGACAGAAGTCCTGAAAGGCGCGTGGGATGCTGGTGCCCCTCCAGTGACTGCAGTTCCCAACCCTCCGCCGCGCCGGAGCCAGAGATGCCGTAGGCGAGAGCTGGGCCTAGGCTGCAAACACCTTTAATGGCAGGAGCTTGTTTAGGCTGTCACATCTCGGACACGACGACTCGCTCGGGGAACACTGGATTTGGACAAAAACGTGGAAGTCCGGAAGCTGAATTTCTATCGTCACTGCTGCCCTCATCCAGAATAACGCAAAGTTTTTGTCCTCCTGACTTTTCAAAACACTCTGCCCAGGTGCCCCGGTTAGGGACAGAGGCAAACCACCAAACGACGGCTCCCCGATGGCTGGTGTCTGATGCGTTTTGGTGGCCTCCACGACCCTACGAGCTTCCACRGATGCCTGTTAGCGATCTCTTCAGGTCAGACTCGCAACGTAGTTCCTTGCTATCTCTTCTTTGGTTGCAAAGCTGACTCAAGAATTTCTAGTTTGCTTTCAGCCTAACTGCTTGCTCTAACGCCAGACTGAAGCAGGGATCGGGAATGGWAAAGCTCTTAAAGTGATTTCACCGCTACAGAAAATACGAAACTGCCTCCTCAGGCTCCTGGCTGTCGCTGCTCTGTGGCTAGCACAGAGATACGTGGTTGTGTTAGGTCAGCACTTTCCGCACGTACTAAATGTATTTAAAATATTCAATGTATCCATTTGAATSTTTTTAGCCGGATTAATTGTTCGAGTCTAAAAAGTTTATGCCACTCTAATGGACTACTAATGGAAGAAGCTTTTTAAAAAATCTCGGCGCTGTTCTGAGGCCGGACCGTGACCTAGCCACCAGGTACCACACGTACCAACATCTATCTCACACTGTGAAATTTAGATTGCAAATCCATTATGATAGAGTCTGTGTCTTTATGTATCGTGCACTGCTGAGCAAGGCCYGGCGCTCAATAAATAATAAACGGTAGGAATCTGACCTTGAAAATTGAACAGGGACCCMAAAAAATTTTTAGCAGCCCATTTTCCCAGGGGTTTTATCGCAGGGACCGAGGTGCAGCAATGATGGAAAAGAGAAGGGAGCAGCCTCCCTTTCCACCTGAAAGCTTTTGGGTCCCRTGGCCAAACGCAGGCTGATGTCTTCTGAAAGGAAGACGGACCGAAACCTAACTGGGCTCCCCCTTTATTGGCTCCACAGAAAAAAAAAAAGGCTACGGTTTTGTCCGGTGTGGACCACTTATYGCAAATATTCTTGGAACAGACCATTTCCTTTTGATCGTCTTTGGAATAATTCCTCTATTGGTTAAAGAAAGACGGAGATGAAACGCACAGGTACCGCAGAGGTTTGAGCGGGTGCCTGGAACCTCATTTAGTTAACAGGATATTGCGAGGTTACTAATTTATTGCTGCTAGTGAAGAGGCCACAGAGAAAGGGCTCTCCTGGAGCTCTCGTGATAAATTATGGTTCCCTCCTGCTTAGTCAGTAACTATTGCTTACTGGCAGGTTTAGTTCTCATTTAATTAAACAAATCGGACGTTGCCTCTGGTTATCTGTAAGAAAAGAGCAGGGARACCGGAAGATGCAGAGTCAGGAAGGTGAGGAAAGCAAATTCTCATGTATTTGCCTTCCCAAAGGAGTCAGGGTGCTTTGGAAAGACCTCCCCCTCCTCCCCCCTGTAATATTAAAAACTGCATTATAGCTGTATCGGTGGGCAAGACGAGGACCCCCCCCATTGCTTCAACAGTCTCTCGAGCTTCCCGGCACGCAGGCGGGAGCCCGGGGAGCCGAGGCAAGGARCTGCACCCAGGCGGGCAAGCGCAAAGCCCAGGGTGGCGCCCGCCTGCGTGAGAAGTCTGTCGTGCTTTCAGCTGAGACGGAAGGAAATAAATATTTTTATTCTTCCCCGGAACGCACCTAGGGAAATTGCTCAGATGTCGACCGCGAGGTCCGGAAACGGCAGCTTTTGCARCCCTGCTTTCCTGTATTTTAGGATTCTTCTCTGTTCGACCCTTCTAACAATCAGTGAGAAACGAGAAGAAAATCATCACGCGCTCGACCCCCCCCTTACCAGGACGGGATAAACAGCATCAGCTTTGGAGCTACCAAAACACCATAGAGCCAAACGAGAAAACCGTCTACGAGGTAAAACAAGAAGCTTTTGTTGCTTCCCTAAGGGCCGGAGCAGCAACGTTTTCGTTCAGGCTCAGGACACCGAGACGACCCGCGCGCGGTGCTGAGAGGCCCCCTTCCCTTGGGGACGCCGCTTCRGGCCCACCGCTCGCACCCAAAATACCAGAGCTACCTCGGGGGCCTTTTGAGCAGCACCTGGAGGAGCCAAAAGCGGAGGAAAAGCGGCGTCTAGCAGACCGCCATCAGCTCTGCTTCGCCGCTTGGCTCGCCGGAAAGTTTTCGTCTGCCTGAGCGGGCCTGCGTGGTCAGGCAGAAAACGCAGCTGAGCGGCGGGGCTTAGGCACCTCTCCATCACTGTCAATAAGCGAAATGGAGGGCCCTTACATCATTTCATTTACTATTTCAATGATTACATAGATCATTGCCTTCTCATTGTTTCAGTGATAGATTTAATTAACTTCCAATTAATCACAGAGGGTGATATTTAATGCTCAGCCCTGCACCAAGCRCAGTGTCACAGACCAAAGAATATATTTTGAAGGCTTCAGTAATCAAGAGGTCACGGAAGATAGATGTTCTTCACCAGGAGAGAGAGGGAGAAGATAAATTTGTGTGTCCACTCTGCTCTGGCTAACTGTTTTAGGGTAATTGTTTCACATCCAAATTATAACTTCCCAAAAGGTCCATCCATGCACAAAGCCGAATAAAAAAGGAGGAGGGGGGCAGGTAATAGGGTCATGGTATAGAGACTTCATAGGGCAGTAATTCCCATCTGCAGGCAGYGCGAATGTTTGCAGCTGCAGTGGTTAAGGCCCTGACAAATGGGCAGAATGAAATTTCCTGTAAAGAAACTTCCATTTAGATAGAAAGACTTAAAAAGCCAACTCCGAACCAATGACAGAAAGAGAGTTTCATTACGCTGCGGGTGATTACAGGCAGCACAAACCTTGCATCTCCCCTGCTGCCTTTCTGCGAGCAGGGTGTCAAAGTCGAGCCACGTGCTGGCGGCCTTTGAGAAGGGGCCTAAAATTTCTCCCCTGGAAAAACCATAATAAAAAAAGCCCTTATCGTTTTAAGCAGAAACTTTCAGTTGATAGCGTTCTCTTGATGCCTCTAGGGAACACACTTAGGGAGCCTGCGTCACTGAAGAGAAAATTAGGTGGTAGGCATTACAGCTGTCTTTCCCTTTACTGTTTTGGCAGTCTTTAGCTCAGGATTTTGCCTAAGAAAGTGCCCCAAGATGCTGCCGCAACACAAACAGTGGCCAAAGCTAAGATACCCTTCCACCTTAGCTCTCTGCTTGCAGACAACATCTGATCAGCTTTAAAATTTCCGGCTACGGAAACCGGGGAACGGGCTCGGCAAAGCTGAGATCCAAGAATGTCCTGAGGAGTCCTGAGCTCATAACTTCCCAKGCAGTCAACCTGCCTCAGGAAGACCTATGTGCACGCTGCTAATGCCTTAGAAGACTAATCCTGCCTGATAGAAAAGACGGCAGCATTGAAATGGGAGGGTTAGAGAAACCCAAAGTAGCTGGAAGGACCAGCAGGGAGAAGGAGATAGCTGTGAAGGGAGAGAGAACCAGCTCCTGGTGTGAAGGACCCACAGGATTTCTGACATTGGCAGGAAACATTTCAGGGAGTCCCTGAGGAAGAGGATGGCTCACCTGCCACTGGGGCAGTAAATTCAACTACGTGCATGTGTGTGCATGYGAGAGTGGGAGGGAAGGATAGCAGAAAACCCTCTAAAAAAGCAAAAYACAATTCTTCCCTTTCCTTTCCTGTGGCTAATCTCTGAGTGCAAAGTAATTATCTTTCTCATGACTTTAAATCTCTCTCTCTGGTATATTCTTGCCTGTCCAACATGACTTTACAACTCCTTCATCTGGCTCACAGCTGGCATGCCTCACGGTGAATTCCTCTAAAGAGTGATTTAAAGTTGCTTTCCATCAGTGTAAAACTAATGAGCAAGGAACATCTTGACACATGGTAACTGTAAGCAACACACTTGGTCAGCTGCGTAYGAGAACGACACCCTCGCTTAAGGCTTTCCAACTGTTCTCTTGCAAGCACTCGCGAGGCTCAAAGCCCAGCACGCTTATTTATTGGTATCTTCGCTCACCCAGGTGTCTCTTCTCAGATGGACACTCCACCCTTCGGATACAACTTCCCGGCCGAAAGCGCTGCCTCTGTTTCTAGAGATGTGCTCTGATGCATTCGCTGTTTTTATTCCTTTATTTTTTAAATTAACCCAAAGCTTTTCTGTAGCACTCAGCACCGTAGTATCTCAGCACCTTGGCACAACACTACGGATACAGTCCGGCCTCTGGCTTCACGGCTGCGATTCCAGATTTACCTTAGCTGAACTGAGCGCTTTGCGAAATCATTGCAGATTTACACAGGATACACAAGAAGAGGATTTTGACCCCATCTAATTTATCTTCATTTCCCCCCTGTGAAATAGAGAAGGCTGAGTATAAATGAAACCTTGGGTTGGCATTTTCTAACACAAATAATCAAAGTTGGCCTCCGAACAGATTCAGGCCTCTAAAGGTAAGCACCCTGATTTTTCAGAAATTTAAATAACTATTGGTCGAAYGGAGTTTCAAGGAGTCACCTCACTTGAAAACCAGCTTCTTTACTTAGTACCTGGATAAGATTTTGTAGTAGTTTTCAAAAATACGGATGCAACTGAGGTAACACTCTCTTCCTTTTGGAATTAAATATCTAACGCTTGAGTGTTTGAAACTCCATGCTTCAGGAACCAGACTTCAGACAACTGAAATTTTGAAAATATTGGCTGTAACATRTCCCTAACTCCAAATCATCTGTGGAGAGAGAATACTTTCTCCCCCTGGGTGCGTAAGGYGCTTAAGTAAGTGATACTAGAATCATAAGCATGACTGAGGGTATGGTGCTGTCTAAGAACGCAAGTAAGGCAAGGTTTGCAGGATCCCAGATAGATAGAGTTGGGGAAAATAAATTAAGCAAAACAGAACTCCCCTCCCTTTACTCGCAAATGGTTTGAGGATGAACCGAAGAAGAACTTTTGTATCTTAGGATACGTCTACTTTCTCCAAAACAAAATAGACTCCGTGGAAAGAGGTCTACAAACCTGGAAGCTGCTATGCTCTACGCAGGCCCACGTTACCAAGCCACTACCAAACTCACCTTCTTTAAAGYACTGCGATTTATTAGTTCTTAGTTTACTGTGCATTTTCTGCCTTCCTTTCTAATACATCCTGGGCATTAATTACAAATTTTACTTTTTACTTTTTCCTCCTCTATTTCTGACAAATGCATTCCTAGTACTTTCAGAAGCTACTGCTTGTAAAAAAATCCGCAAGACCACCAAAATCCTTCCTTTGCACTTTGAGGCTGAGCTGGAACTGTACATGGGGTGCTGTAACGTATGTTGTAAYGCACATCAAAAGCTTTAAATGGTAAAACTGAAAGAAACTGTCAACACGGAGAGGAAAGCAGCCAGATGAGAAGTTTGTACCGTGTAGGGAGCTCCACAGTTTGGCTAGTTTTTGGCTTGTTCCTGGCTCCCCGAGGGCTACTTCCCTATTCGGGTGAGGGCTCCAAGCAGATTCCTCACCTTCCAGATCCGTAGCAAATAGGGCATCCGCTGCGCTCCCTTGATACCACGCGAAAAATACTCACTGCGCCTCCCGTATGAGCTACCTGCAGGGCGCTCCCTCTCCTACTCCAGCCTTTCTGCCCCAGTACAAGGACACGGCTTGAGAACTTCTTCAAAAGCAGCTCCACCAGGGCTGAGAAAACACAGACATGCAGAGAGCACGAGCACACGGCACGCGAGCGTGCACCAYGCAAACGTCCACGAGTGTCCCTCTGCCGGCGGATTACTGGCTACAGGAGCGAAGTCAAACACGAGGGCGATCAGGGATGGGAAAACCTGATYTGTTTCCCTGAAGGGAAGCCAAAGGAAACGGTGCAGTATGATGAAGTCAATCACTTAGGAAGCCTGCGGTCAGGCTGAATGGTCAAGCTGAATACAAAACCTAGGATTTCCAGTTTCCCGTCACAATCCCTTGGAAATACTGGAGAAYGTGAAAGTGTTTGCATTAGGACCCAGAGGTACCTCCTGCACAGACACATCAAGATMCTCTAAAACTGCATCAGGTACAAACTTATTCATTGCTTGCTGAAAGAGTGGGCAAGGCAGAGAAGTTATTTATATGTCGTACAATAATATTATTTAGATTTTTGAATGGCAGCATTATCTAGGYGGCACTAGTGCAATGGTAATCCCCAGAGACCTCAACTGGTTCCRGGTATTCAAAGTACTTCGCGACGTATAGCCACCTCCCTCCCAACCAGCAAAGACTGAACGTTGCAGAAAGGAAGATACGTTTGCACATAAACATATAGACACATTCACGCTTACTTAAACAGAGAGCTTGCCGGCTTATCCAAAGTCAAGAAAGCGGTCCGTGCCTGGAGTTTCTCCCGAGTCCCATGCCAGTGGGACTCAYGAGCCTCCTGTTTTTTATTTCCTTCAACAGACAGGAATAAGGAGCAATTGTGCGGCCAAAATGTAAGACGCGATTTTGGATTTATTTTAAAGAYGCAGTACTGGATTTTGGATATCCCTCAACTTTGACTGAAGGCGCGCACAGGGGATTGCACTTACTCTGCCTCAAGAATACCGTAACAGGATACGTTTTCTACAAAGCATTACCAAATGCTATGCTAAGCTCGAGTTAAATCACGCTTATTTCTTGAAACTGGCTAGGATTCTCCTCCGATTAACATTCATTTTCCTCTGGCCAAGAGACCTGAACAGTATGTAGAAATAAATCCAGGTCATGCTCTCTGGAGGCAGATCAATAATTCAATCAGTAGCCGGGAAGCTCTGAGTTTGACACTCATGTTGTCAGTCATGGAATTTCTCGATCGAATTGGTTTGGTCTCAGAATGATCAAAGATGGCAGCGAGGGCACCGGAAAGACGTGCAAAGCAGACATTTGTCTGTGCTCTGATTACAGTCAAACTCGTCCCGACTAACACTTCTGAAAAGGCCCGGAACGGACACGGAGCACAGCATTACCTACAGGGACACCCGTACGGACGAGGCTGTTGATTGACAGCGAAATAATTCCACGCTGCTGTGTCCGACAGCGCTAGAAACAACCTAGACAAAACAGATTGCTCTTTTCTCCCCCTCCCGGCTTGTGGAAGAAGACGTCTGGAAAAATCTACTGTCTGAACTAGGTCCCTGATGATAGCTCAGAGTCGCGGAGGTGGCCGCTTCCCAGAAGTTACAACAGCGAGGGGCAAAATCCTATTTGTAGCACATCGGTGCTCCGTGCAGCTCCCCTGAAAGCCTTGCTTCTTCCTTAAAAATACCTGCTGCTGGCCACTGTGAATGCTGCAAAAGATGAATTACCGATCTGATTTATTAAGGCAATCCTAAACCTTTCCTGCTGTCTATCTCTTCAGTTACTTTCAGAGGTTATAAAACACCCGGGCTTCGAGGAAGGTACTTCTAGAGGTGGAGGACTGYGTGGACGTGCCCGCAGGGGAAGCAGTGAGGAGAACGGAGTAAGTCTTTGGAAGTTAGACTCCGATAACCACGAGGGTTCGGGTTTAAATCTCTCTGTGTCTCTTTCCATCTGCAGATATTGGAATTCTCCTGCTCTTTGGGTAAACATTTGCTTGTCATTAACAGTTAAATATCCTGAAACCAGAGGGAGCAGGCTGCAGGATTCTTTCTTTTTTTTCCTAGATCTTCAGGTTAGGGGTGGACACAGGCTCCCTCGCACACAGGCAACGCGTGTCAGGGGTGAGCACGTCAGCCTCACCCCAGCCTCACGTTTCTGGTCCTTGTGAAGTGGAGGTACGAATCACAAGGGTGCTAAGCCCAGGCACCATAACCAATTTTGAGGGATTTTTTTTTTTTTTTTATTTCAGGGACTTCATAAGGAGTCTACCTGAATGAACTAAAATTTCAGCCAAGATGTCAGGATGAGGAGAAGGTAAAGAAAAAAGAAACAAAGTTTTCAATAACTATGAAAGGGGAAAGCTCTTTACATGTCCAGCACTGGAAAAGTATTTTGGACACAGAGATCCTTAACCAGCTGGATTGCCTTCAGAGAGATGACTGCCAGACTTCAGCTTATTCCTAGCTCATCCCAGAGGTGTCTTCTCAGTAGCTGCTCGCTCAGGTCACATTCAGATTGCTCGGGAGTATATTCCCTGCACCCCCCCCCCCCATGGATTTGGTCAGCATAAGACTAAACTGCCCTGTGCACATGGGGTATATCTAAATGCATGGTTTAGACATGCCCGTAACAGTGTCACATCCCAGCGTCCACCATTTCTTTCTCTCAGRGAGTCAAAGTCTCAGCTAAATATCCCGCCTTGCTGTAGGGCTACATTATTTCGTTTCATCTACTCCTTCCCTCACCTGGGGATCAGCGCGCACTGAAGACTCGCTCTGTTTAGCTAGTGTAGTGGATATGCTTTTCCTAACGTACTTCTTCCTGGTTTGGTGTCCAGCCCTTATCTGACTTTTGGGGTTCAAATCACAGAATTACAGGCTGGTAGGCAGGCTGGAGGCAACCTCAGGGGTCACCTGGTCCAAACCTCTGTTCTTGCTCCCCAAAAGAGGACTTGCAATGTTTATTTCTGTGTCCACGAGTACATTTTTACAGGGCTCTACAGTACGGAGATGGCACTCTTCAACATCCCCAGCACCTTAGTTCAGTTTCTTTGTATTCCTAATATGATGCGGTTTTGCTTGACTGCACCTTGTAACTCCACCAGAATAAAACCTTTCATATTGGTGCGCTTATTGTAACAAAAAAGCAAATACATTTCTATATGATTATGTGGTCAACACCCCTACCRTTAATGAACAAGTTAAGAGGGCATCTGTCAACATGGTATCTTGATGGATTTCAGTCTTGCAACCTCTGCGTCTCTGCCTCTCACTGCATCAGCTTATTTGGCCTAATTAACCTGAGTTTTCCTTGCTCAACAGAAATCATCCCATTGAAAAGGATGTAGCTTGCAGATTCTGAGAGAGGTTTTCCTGTTTTGAAATATGAATGAGAACATGCTCCAGGCCATCTGGTGCTGGCCTTAGTAAATTCCAAAATGGATTTATTACAAATTAAAAAGGAATTTTGGAAGTATATTTTTTTTGGATCAGTCTAGTGCTTAGACACAGATTGAGACTGCAGAAGTGTAGTGATGCGCAGTTAATATTTAAACAAAGATCCTCCCCCCAAATCTGTCTCCACTTCTAGCGACTAACCCTCAGGGCTGGGGTACTAGTGTTTGCACATAGAARTGGATACCACGGCTTCCCAAAGACAGGAATGTTCTCACGCTGACACAGGTCCCACACATAATTAACGTCTGGACAGCAYTTGCTGTGTTTGAGCGGGAAAAAGATATGTCTATTAAAGAAGTCAACTTCTTTGATAGAAGAAGTTGGGGCTTTCCCCTAGCTGTCTGCCATCTCACCAGCGACCGGGTGAAATAGCTGCCCGAAGAGCACCACCGTCACGGGCTGCGGCRTCATCACGCAACGTACTGCGGTGACAGAGACCCGATCTGCAACCAGCCAAAGCGACTGCAGAGTTGGAAGCGGCGTACCAAACCCGCGTGATGCCCAAGCTGATAAGGTTTGCTAAAAGGCCGGGATTAGTAGCCTGAGCGCCATGAATGTTAGTGCGAATCTGCTGCTAACGAGACCTGAGCAGGTACCTCCATATGGTGTCGCACCAAACTCTCTGGGGAGCCCTACAGTGCACATCGCTGCATGGCAGAGACATCCCCTCTACGATGCTCCCGGGGTATTTGTTTCCAAGGTATTTGATATTTCCAGCTTATTCGTTTTCCTATTTGCGGAAAATCTGCTCGTTTCCTTGCAGTTCGGTGATAGGAATCTGCAAATCCAGCAGCAAACACTAGCTGTTATTATCTAACCTGGGAACGAGAGCCGTTTTGCTTCTTCTGCTTGCTTTTTGTTAGCTTGGAGCAGAATTTGGTCCCAAAGGAGAGAAATAAGGATGGTGGGAAAATTCGACCCTCAGATACTCTGCTGCTGTGAGAGCACCSTGAGTGAGAGCTCTAAACTAGCAATTTTAAAAGCATAGTAAATAAATAATCCAAGAAATTGGGAAAGCTGATTTTCTAGTCAAAGAACAAACTCATTTCTGAGTAGTTTCATTCACTTGGGAATAGTGCATATTTAATAGGAAAGAAATGTCTATAAAAGCCCAGATGCAAGATTTACATTCAACCGAATGAAAAAGGATACTGGAAAGAATTGCTACATTTTTGTGGAAATCTCTAAGCTTTCAGCATTTTTGAATTTAGGAATACTTTCATTTTAAAAAAGCTTTCACCGAAGCATGGCTATCCAGAAAAAAAAAGAAAAGAAAAGAAAAGAAAGARCAAACTTGCTGAAAAAATTAATTTCCAGTGGCTCTGTTCTATTCCCCCAGGTCTTTAAAAATCTCAGATTGAAATGGATGAATATGCAAGTGCCACTTATTGACGGCCTCCCACAAGCAGCAAAATCCTTTGAAATCATTGTGAAGGTAATTGTAAAAGAAGTTATATGCATAAAATTACTTCTGTAGTGCAAAAAGGATCATAAATCAGTTCACAATCAATCTATCCACAACTATTTCAGTCTAGAGGATTAAAATACATACATACACACACACACACACACACACACACAAAAAAACCCAAAGTTAAATGATTGGTAACAAAGGGACAGGTGATGGAAAGATGTATTTCTCTCTTGATGCAACGCTGCACATAGGAGCCACTGAATGTTCTCATATTCATTAGACTTAGCATGGAAACTCATTGGCTGATGGGTTTTGTATCAATTAAGTATACCACCAACATGGTGCAAATGCTTGGCCAACCCGAGCAAGCGTGGCTACCATACTAGCTAAAAGAAAATACGACATAAGCCCGAGTGACCAGACCCTGCGATTCCTGCATTTTGCAATTTTCCCTTCCCACTGCTGCGTTAACGGCGTTGACACCCAGATTTCTGCCTCGCTCCCTTGCACGAATTGATGCCAGTTGCCAAATCAAAAACTGGATTCCAAACGCTGTCAAATCTGCAGGTGGTGCAGGTCGAGGTTTCGAGTACTTACTTCTGCAATAGGGCTGAGGCCACTTTCCGGCTAAYCTGTTAAACACATAGACCTCCAGAAATGATGTGTTCCATTCGACAGACACCGCGCTTCAAAATACAGATTTTCAAAAGTTGAAAAGAAGGAATGGCACAGGTGGGGTGAGAGATGTAACAGAGAGCGGGTATCTCCTCCAAATCCATACTCAAAATTTTCCTTTCTTCCAAGAAAAATCCTTAGAGCAATCTACCTARATCAATTGCTTCATTTTCTAAGTAGAAAATATTTAAAAATGTGAAATAAATATGTTCAACGGACCCTGTGCTTAGCAAAGGAAGGGATCTGCAAAAGGATATTTCCAAAGGACAATTTGAGCGGGCACAGAGCAGATTTTGACCCTGTTCCCATACTTACAATAACAGTAGGTGAAATGCATTATTAGCGACCGTTGATGTTGACTTTTACATTTTCCATGGGTAAGGTTTACGACTAATGAGTCCCAGAGTAGCCCCGTGCTACGAGAAATAACACGATTATAATATCAAAGCGGCAGGCAGAAGGCACGGGAGGCYGTAACACAAAGCTGGAACGCAAGCACGCTTACGCGGGGTGTTTTCTCCCCTTTGCCCTAAAAAGATCGGCTTTTAAAGTAAAAAACGAGGACAGTATCTTTTCCCCTCAGAAGTGATTTGGAAAACCTGAGGCCTGCCTCAGTTTCCCCCATCCGCTTTGCGGCGCGGGAAAAATGTGTTTTTCCCCCCTCTCGGTCTTGCAGCCGCTGGCAGCATTTCCACGCTGCGGGAAACCGAGGCGGCGGCCCCGAGACYGGCGCTCGTGCCTATCCGCCAAGCCAACGACAGGGGCTGGTCAGGAGTAACCGCTGCGAGGGGATGCTCAAATCACGCGATTTCTGTGTTTTAAATAAATTTCATGAGATGCCCTCGCCGTCTGAGCTAAGTGTCGAGGGCCAGCTAGCCGTGGATTTGCTGGAATGGCCATCTTCCAGCCAGCCTCCCGTGAGTTTCCCCTGGAACATCTCTTCCCAAGAGAACTACGGGTGAACATTTATTCGGTGTGCCCACAACATTTTCTGGCGGAAAAGTGGTTAACCAACTCTTTGAATACTTTTAAAATTCTGCATTTGCTTCAATTTCAGGAGTTTTCACCTTTTTTCTTTTCTTTTCGCTTTTTTTAAAAAACATTGTCATTCATTCTTGAAAATTTGCTTCTGCCAGCTTTAAAGCATAAAGGTAATCCCAGGGTCTTCCTCCACCATTTCATCTTTCTTTTTTCCCTGCTTCTTTAAAATTCCTTTTATTTCCTTTATTTAAAATTCCTTATTCCTTTTTTTAAAAAATTCCCTTAAACTGCCTTGACCTCCAGAAGAGTTAGAGTGGCCAAAAAAAAAAAAAAAGAAAAGAAAAGAAACAGCAGTTCTTCCATCATCAAGTCTCGACAGTTGATGCAGTTCTGAAAATCACGTAGGACACGAGTAAAATTGTTGAAAAGAATGGGTGGAATGGCGAAGTCTTTTTCCACTCCACTGCATCCACTGTTAAAAAAAGGGCGGAAAGAGGGAAAAACCAAGCCTGATCGTTTGAGAGGTTTCCAGTACCGAGGTTTCCATTTTAAGCAGAAAACGCTCGTCTAGTCGCATTGTAAAATTTCTTGTCAAGAGCGATCAGAACGACATTTTCCTATGATAAATACAATTTTAAAACAAAGTCCATAAAACCGGAGTATATAACAATTTCAGACGCGCAAGTACCATTTAAAAAAAGAATTTCCTCTTCGCTAGCACAGAGCTAGGACCGCTCTGGCCTGCGCCGGGGGCGAGGAAGCGGAGGCACTGCCCAGCACGAAGCTGGGCAACGGAGGAAGAGCGATTTTTCGTAGCGCTGGCTGCCATGACCTCAAACTTTCTACTCCTGAATAAATAAGCTCCAGCTCCCTATTTTTGGCTTGGGACCGAAGCGCGCCCTTATGACTTTGCACGCCTCGCTCTTCTCCCAGCTCAAAGCCCACGTGGTCTCCTCGGAGGTTCACCTCCTTGGTACATGTTTAAGTGGCCTTTACAGAGCCTCCTGAGCTCGATGACTATGGGATTTTTGGGGGGGGTTGAATATTGGTGTCTTTGCTAGGGAAGGAGAAGGTATCAGAGTAGGCATCTGAGCAGCTTTCGTACACCCCCTCAGCCATCACTGCCCCTCGGCGTCCCCCTCTCTCACATGCAGACATACACCAGTGGTCGGGGTATAGCTCTTTAACAGCCCCACATGTGCTACAGAAAGCATCTGATTTATTTAGGAGGCCAAAATTTAGCCCGTTCCGTTACCACGAATGAGGCTGTCCTTGATACGACTGGAAATACTGCAATCAAATTAACAAGACAAATTAGCCCCAAAACGCCACCTCCCCTTCCTCTGCCGGTTCACTTGATTGATGTGCGAATCCACCCACTTACTATTACCTTAATGAAGACGCCATAAAAACTCTTAGYCGCTTAAAAGCCAGTAATTAGTGCAGTTTAAGGACGTATAACCTCAAGAGCTGTCGCACCACCCACCCAGCGGGGTAGCTGCTAGCGAAAGGGAAAGCGGAAAAGCCCGCAAGGCGAAACAGAGGCTCGTGCAATCCGAAGAAACGCCACGAAAACTGCCCAAATCGATCAAATTCGCACGCGCTGTGATCGCTGCGCTAAGCTAGGCCAGGAGCGCGTTGGCGCCGGCTCGAGAGGATCCGAGTTTGTTAAACGCATACTTTAATTAACTCTACTTTAACTAACCCAAGCGCCGCATGAACCTAATCCACCGGTTTGGTTTGAAGACAAATGCTAACGCGAACGTAGACCAAATCTGACGCCACTGCGAGCTCGGAAGACTTGATCAACTTGCAAATATTGGGAGGCGTCTTGAGGACCATCCAAGCTCGGCCTCCGTGCACGCCAAAGGCTGCTTTAACACACAGCTTGGTGCAGCCCTAACTACAAAATCCGAGCAGCTCATCCGAAACAACAGGTTAATTCAAATCTGCCTCCCGGAACGGGGCTCGCCGTCCGAGTTACTCAGCCGAGCTCCTTTCCCGTGTTCTCATCGACACAAGCCACGCTGCGCGCTCAAGAAACGGCCCTTGCTGAAATGGGTCAAAGTGTGGTTCACTGCCAAGTGAGTGTATTTGTTTGGGGAACTTATTTTTTTATTATTTTTTTTTTAACATGACTAATACGGAACCGCAAAGGTTTTGAAGAATAAACAAAAGAAACGTTGGATTTTCTTTTTGAAAATAGAAAATTTCATAGTGATGATTAGCTGGCTGTGGAACTTTTACTTTACAAAGAGACACTAAAAAGGAAGCGGCTGTTTATCCAGTTCCTGGGAAAATAACTCGATGCTGGCTGGTATTTATTCAGCTGAATTATTAGAATAGCATTTGCTCCTCTACTTAAAGTTGTGTCAGCGTTTCCATTGTGAAACTTAGCACTTAAGAAAATCAACCCAGAAGCAAAGCGGTTAATAAATAAAAATGACCCCAACAAATCAAATTAACTTTTTTATAAAGTTGCATTGCTTTTTAAAATTTTGACAATTTAAAAAGGTGCTGAAATGGACAAAGGGACATTAGCAGCAACCTGTAAAAAAAAATCTTAAGAATGCTTTCTTACTAATAAACATAATAAACAATAAAATATGTTCATAAGGTAAGATTCAAGAAGTAGTTAATATTCTTGGCCAACACACGWCAGAAAAAAGACAAAACTGGAAATTATTTTGTGAACGACTTTTAACGTTTTAAAATTGTTTTTCTGTGGAAAGATGGGAATTGACTCGTGTGTTGAATTTCAGATAATTTTAATGATATTTTTYCTTTTTACCCTTTTTTTTGTTTATTAAAAGCTGGTTTCCTATCATAGACTTTCAGTGAACTGAACCAAATATTTTGGTAAGGACTTTGATTAATACGACCAAAAAGCCTTTTCCCAATAATTACAGAGTAGATTTTCACGTGAAAGATATTGACGTGCTCCGGAATATTTAAAAAATAGTAATTTTCAGTCACTATAACAAATTGCCGTATGCTTCTAGTCAGGAAATACGTGTGTACCCACACTTTCAGTCCCATTAAATTGAGGCTACTCTGGTGTGCAAAGTTATGCCCTTGAACGGGTTTTTGAAAAATTATTGTCCATACCTTTTTCTATGCGCAGTCACCACAAATCCGAAGCACCGAAGCCGCTACGTTTCAACGTACACGAGGATCTTTGCTGGAACAGCCTGYGCATTTTCCACGCGCCCAAGATGACGGCCCAAACCTCCAGCACCTTAGCTTATCCGGACCCCAAAAACTTCGCGTATGTAGTGAACATGGCCCTAATAATCCCGTCCCTTGGGGGACGGCAGCTCCTATATGTTCTCCACGCCACCAGCTAGTCACGCAACCCTCTCCCTCTTTTCCTCGGCCACCTGCCCCACCGCCTTGCTGCCAGGGAGTTTTTTCCTTCTTGTATTCGGTGAGCTGATTTTTCCCCTAATGGTATTTTCTTGCGTTTTTGCCAACGCTTCTTTTGGGCAGCCTAAGGTAGAGTAGCCCAGAGCACCAGCGAGAAGTCCACGGAGGTCGCCACGTCAGCGTTCTCCGTCGCCCCCCACAAACCGCGGTGCGAAAGCCCCTAACGCGCGCGGTCACAGAAGGGTTCGCACGCGGAACAAATTCGTCGCGCCGCCGCAATGTACACCCTGTTATTATTGATAACATTATTACACGGCTTAATGCAAGGCTCCACGTCTCCRCTCAGGAAAAAGCACTAACAGAAACATTCGTAACATTAGTCCTGACATCCCTGGGATTATGTTTAATACGCACGCGACCTAAAATAACCTCTTGATACATGATCATGATGCTAAACTCTTTATTTATTTATTCTCCCGTAATTCAAATGGTGAAGATGATTAATGCAGTTACCTTAACTGTATTGACCTCTGCTTTCTGGGGCTTGTCCTTGAAGGACATGCATTTTAGAAAAATGCTGATAAAACTAATCTCGCCTCTTCAGGCTATGCAAATGGGGACACTACAGAAACGTGCGAGAACCTACTTCGTAAATGTGAAAAGTTGCTGGAAGAGACTTAGGAACTCCAGTAGGTGCAGCAATAACGCTCATCAGAAACAAAAATGCTCCCGTAGTCAGCAGTAGTGATGTAAACCTCTACACCTTCGAAGAACGATGCAGCACAGCTCGGATCAAGTACTGGAGAAGTATAGCAACAGGAAACCCTGAAGTTTCAGTACACTGTCTTTAAGGCGAAGACGACTCGGGAAGCATTTCTGGGGATCATCAGTAAACCCAAGCATTTTAAACAGGCAGCTCCATATTTGATAGCTGTTACTACAGCGTTCACCAGATCTAAGGGAACATTTCAYGTTGAACAATTTATGAGGCAAACAGCTCCATTTCCTGCCTCCACCCTCAAATTTACAAGCAGATTTTGATTTTCTTGGATAGTATTCACCTGTCAGAATGATTCACCAGGCAATTCCTGTGAACGCCCTTGGCCTCTCAATAGTTTGTTAGGAGCTCTGGGTACAGGGTGGTCAGAGTTAGCCTTGAAGGTATCTCATTTAAACATTGATGAAGCGCRTGTTGGAGGTTTCCCTTGGGAGATGTTCTACCTACCCAGACGCCCTCTGCTCCAGAATCTGACTGCCTTCTGCAAAAGCAATGCAATGCTAGTCACAAAAACAGCCAGATCTTTGCCAAATCTCCATTTGCAAAGTCATAATTTTGCTCTCAATAAATTTGCRTGGTTGCTTTTTTAAAAGCTTGTATCAATTTATTTCTTGTTTTCTGTGTGTGTCCACATGGGTGTGCTTAAGGCCAAAACGTAGTATCGGTTTGCTATGGTTTCGGTTTTGGGAAGCCTTTTTCAAACAGAAGAGTTCAGTATCATTTGCTAAGGGCAGAGAGACCAGATGAACTCAGTCAGCTCGGGTAAACAGCAGCATTCACTAAAGGGTAAGTATAGCACCACCGTAGCCATGGTGATCTCAGCGTATAGATGAGGTGAAGTAGTAAGATGCAATATCTTTTCCAAGACTGACCGAGATTTGTCATTTTTTTTTCCAACTGCATCAGTCAGTCTTAAAAAAAAAAGAGAGACAAAAAAGAGTAAAAGATAAAGCTGCTCCCTGCAAACCCTGCCTTGCTTGCAGGGGAGACTGTTCCCTGCGCAGACGGAGCATTACAAAGGGAACGTGGAAAAGGTGGAGGCACACGCTAACTACTCCTCGTCGGCTCCGTCACGGTTACCTCCGACACATAACACGCAGCTGAGCGCAGCATACCAGTGAGGATACGATACACAAGAAGGAGCTAGAACTACCAGCCAGCGTTTGTTCCAACTCAAACAAATTTAACGCTGGGTTGCGTGTTTGGTCGGCTAAATTGTGTCTGTGTTTAATTTGCACATGCCTGCGTGTTTCTCTTGAGTCAGCTGGACTAAGACGTGAGACGTTGTAAGAAAGCTTGCTTTTGTGGTATTCCCAGCTGAGTCAAAACTAGGTAGCAGGCAGACCTTGAGGAGAATCCAGTTGGTGAGATCCCCCATTCACTTTCCAGACCAAGGAAGCTCCGTATTTGCAGATCCTCGGGTAAACAAGACTGAAAACTCGACATCTGAACCTAAACTTCACTGATCTCTAATTAACAAAACTACTGCGTAACTAATTAGCAATAGTTAGGAAGAATTAATAACCACATTATTTTAAGTCATTAATAACAATTGCAGCTAAYTTTCTGTTTCAGTTACAAGGTCTGAGGAGCAGGAATGGTTCTTCTTTGGTGCTTGGAAGGCGCTCAAGGCACATGGGTAGGCCCAGAAGGCATCTGAGTACAGACAGAACGCGCGCAAAGCCATGAATGCGTTTTGTCACTTCCTATACATCTGAAAGACACTTTTTCTTTTCTTTTCTTTTTTTCTTGAGGAATGACAGGGAAAGAAAAGGTTTTATGGCCCCATGTTCTTTCTTTGATGCGTTTTACTTACATTTATAAAAAAGGAGAAAAGATTTTGCAGAGTAACTCCAAAAAATACCAGGTCATCTACACAATACGGAGGGAAGGTTTACCAGAAGAGAGACAGGCAGTATACTAGTAGCTTAGTTTTCACCATGTAGAAATGGATACGGTCCAAATTTCCATCCCTCCTAGCTAAGGAGTTTAGCCCTCCAGCCATGCTTCAATTTTTTCCTTTTTTTGGTTTATCACAGTTTAAAGAGAGCAACTAACAAAACAATTCCGGTAAGAACATGACCTGTTCCTCAGCCCTTCTCACAGCTTCTGCTTCAAGAAGCCCTTCTCGCACCTTACCTGGGGAGAAGCACCAGGCTTCTCACCAGCTGAAGAACACAAGCACCCGCTTCAGCTCAAAAACGCTTCACTTCTCTGCCTCAGGCCTCTGCGCCGGCAGCTTCCCTCACTTCTACTACAGCTTCCTACAGCGGTTGCCCACCTCTTTGTGCAGGTCTTCAAACAGCAAAAGGCTGGGGACCACCGCAGCCTGGAACTGCTCAAGTTCCCCTCACCCAAGCGAACAGAAGCTTCTTGCCTGCATCCTTTGCCAGCTTCTAACACATATTACTCCCCCTTAAGAACATATWTGAGACACCTTCCTTTCTAGACAGAAACTAGGAGTGATATAAACCGGACTTCAAGTACTACTAGCGATATGAGGACCGCTATACGGAAGTGGCTAACAAAACCCAAGCGAGCAAGCAGTAGGAGGACTCCCATGCTTGCAGCATACAAAACGTGGAGAAGCAAGCTGAAGGGAACCAGCTGAGGTGACCCCATGCTTCGGAGCCTTTTTTTTTTTTCCACAAGCTTACCTGTGAGGGGGATGCGTCAGCGATGCTGCAGGTCTGTGTCTCTGACGGGACAGACTCTATCCCTGCACGGCGGGGACAGCTTGGGTCATACGCCTCCTCCAGGTCTCAGGTGAGTCCTCTTCGGGCTGAGGCTGTGCCCAGCTGTTGCATGGAGACCTATGCACAGGGCTGAATGTCACCTTTTATCCCCTGAGACTTTGTACCAGCCTCCAAAGTGACTACCTTTTCTCTCTATTTCTTACAGACATAGTTTCTAAGCAGCAGGCTTCATACTTTTGATGTTTTACCTTGTTATTTCAAAGAATGAAATTACCTGTCAGGGACATTTGCCATATAGTTTTACCACCACAGCAGAACTATTTTAAATACTGCTAGATTATTAAAGTTCTCCTTCAGGAATACTTCAGAAATAATTTTGCTGCCCTCTAGCCTACTGTTGAAATCTTTCTAGCCTGCCAGCATTACCCTTCAGGAACGCTTCTGAAATAGCTTTACTCACTTTACTGTCCTTTTCATTGCTATTGAAATCCTTCCAGAATGCTAGAGTTAACCTTCAACAAGATGCCAGAATAACTTTCACATTCTGGAAGGGTTTCAATGCTGATTTAAAGGATATCAAAATGCAGTTTTATCTCTTTTCTGTTTCAGCAGTAAGGATAGCGATGGTAAAATAGGGATGCGTGCACTTTGCTATTTTGTGTTGTGTGTTTATATAAACACATATAACCRCTCAGGCTGGAATAGCAGCGGTCCTGGAACCTCGAGGAAGTTATTTTTTAAAAAGAGCTTCTAAAAATTGCCAAAGCATGAACTGAGGTGACAGCAGGGAATAGGGTTTTGTTTGCCTAACAGACCTGCAAACGAGTTCTGCGCATCTTACTCTGACGATGAAAGTTCGGAGGGCGTGAGCCAACTGCTCTGATTAAAATGAGGAACATCAAAAAGCTTTGCCCCAAACTCTGACTGACCCCAAATTAAATCTATTCCGAAGCGTGAAAAGTTCCTTTTGTATTTTGTTGCTCTGCACGTCTGTGTTCAACAAGGGGAAATGCTGCAACAAAGACCACGCTTGCAATGCTTCCAGCTCAACAGAACCGGAAAACCCCAGCGTCCTGGGAGACGTTTCTAACCCACTCGTGAACACAAGAGGTTATTTTGAAAGTCCAGTTTATGTGATTCGGAGCACGCTCTACCCTTATTAGTTCTCCGATAAGGGTACTCATTAGAAGAGGGAAGACGAAGGTACTCCTCTTCCTACAGGGTCAGGTTCCAGACTCACGTAAGCGTCTCTAGTTTGAAACCAGGTAAAGTCTCTGAACCTTGTCCTGGCTGGCGTCACAGGTTGAAGCCTTTCCTTGTTCCCCTGGCAGCAAAGTCCTCGGGCCCACTTCAGCCCCCGCGTGAAAACTGTGCACAAAGCACACTGAACTCATTGAAGCTGTCACTGGACTGAGCTGTCTCCTCGTTTCACGCTTAATTTCATCTTAATTTACCAAATCAAAAATGTATCAAAACGGCCAAGAGTCCCAACAAAAATATTTAAAAAAACAGTACCATAATTTAGGAACYTATCTACCCATTCGACTAGAAGAGGTGAGAATAGGAGATAATTATCTTTGCTGATGCTTCTCCAAAAGTACCTACTCTAGCCAAGCACTACCATGCCTGGGTGAACGGAGCATACAGGTATGTTCGAGAGASAGGGCCTCCACTTGGGACAAATAAACGCTGCTTCGTTACTGTTCCCAGAGCACGTGTCTCTGAGGCTAATCCTGAGGTTCCCTCACTCTTTAAAACATATAAACTCGTGCAGCTGCAAAGACCACTTTTCTGATAGTGGGGGGGAAAAGGGTTCCTGTTATGAGACACAGTGAAGGAAAGGAACTATCAGAGAAAACGGAAACGTGGTATCTGAGTCCAGGTATCACTGGCAGAACTATCTGTCCGCTTGCAGCTCACCTCAGCCTGCTTCCACGGTGTGGGGAGCAGGTGGCCAAAGGTGGGTGGATTAATCATCTTCCTGGGCCACAGGTTTTGCATATCTATTCTGCTGCATGCAGCTCGGGTCACTTCCCTGCTGGGTAGCAAATCTCTGTTCAGATATCTGTATTAAAGCAAACAGAAATATAAATTAGCCCCAGAGTCTCACAGACGACCTGCAGCGTTATTGCTACGAGATTACTAGAAACAGCAAAGAGATGACTACTGTCCTGGTGGGGGGAACAAGGGTCTAGTGAAACAAGCAGGAAGAAATACTCTTTTCCCAGCTCAAAGTCACCCTCAGAAAAGAGAAAGGCATAAAGGCATCACGCTCCTCAGCGTCTCCTCCTGGTCAGCAAGCTGGCAGCCTGCTCAGCCTGCCGCCTTGTCTGCGCCCTGTTCTCAGGGTTGTCACCTTCCCCAGGCATGGGGGCCAGAGGCGAAGGGTCTCGTGGGGGCTGAAGGCACTTCAGTGCCCTTCTGGAATCCAGCCTRCTTAATAATAGAGCCGTTACTAGGAGGGAATAATAATAAAATGCCAGGGTTGCTGGCATTTTCAGGCTCTGGYATGCAATCTTGGCTCGGCTGAAGCCTAAAGCTCTGACCAGAGTCAACAGAATAAAAATAAAATGATGAACGCCTGAGCACTCCCTGGCTATTTTTTTGCCTTCTTCTCTTCAAATAGATTTTTGTCCATCAGTGATTTTGCCATTTTTCTCTGCAATTGCATCCACCACCAGTGGAGATCAGCTAGGACCTCAGGGTCACTCGAGCTTCTCAGCAAGAGGTCCAAAGGGTTTTGATTTAAAACAAAATCTGCTGAAAAGATTTCCTACTGTGTCAATAAAAAGTCTTATTAAACTTTCATAAGGTATCCAATGATGTTTTTAAAATGGTCTCTCATGAATGGAAGCCTGTAGCTAAAGCAATATACAAATGCATTGATGTTATTTTTTGGTGAACAACTTATACGAATATTTTTAACAATACTAGCATAAGATTTAGAAATACAAAGTTTGAGGAACCTGATCCCTTTTCTTTTTTCTGTCCTAGTATAAAACCAAGACTGTATATTCTGCACAAGAGAGTCAGCTCATCCTGCTGCAAAAAACTGCAACAACAAGATTTTTGCCTCTGCATAAAGGTCAATCCCATGTACAAGGTTTATTGTATAGCCAAGCTATACTGAAAAAAAATTATGTCTGGGTCTCCACCAATATTTTACTTTGAGACATGAGCTCGGGGTAACTACACCTGCCTGGGGGGCACAGGTAGGTTCTGCAGTAGTGACACCAAGAGCTGATGCTTCAGTATAGCTAACAAGGTCCTCTCCAGCTCCAAGCTGAACATCAAGTGCATGAGTGAGACCTGGGTACTAGAGTGAGGAACAGTCTCATYGTCACACAAGTGCTTCGAAGTATTGAGGCCAACGCAAATGACACAAAGCAGAGCACTTCTGATGGGTTCCCCTCTCCAGGTCGTGAAACTGCCTCATGGCTTCAAAGAGGACTTGGAGTTGTTGGGTTTATTCCTTAAGGTACGTTTAATTATTGGAGGCACAAACATTTAATCTTTCCCTTTTCCAGGACTGCGTTCCTGATTTGTTTGCAGTGCTGYTGCTAAAAGGTTTAGAGTACAGTAATAAAAGCAGGCTTGATCATGTACTCCCCCCACACACACCCCAAACATTTACACTCTTTCCCAAGTTTACAGTTCTGGATACCAGCTATTCCTCATCACAAGGGGACCTTTACTACAACAAAATATTATTTTAAAGCCATACTAACAGTAATTAGAGGCAATTGAGTTTTATCAACTAACACAAACTGTGGGATTTCAGACTTGGATTTCAGCTGGTATTTTAATGAAGTGTGCGCTAACAACACAAAATCTTCTGTCACTGCAGCAGCTGAGTTTCATATACAGACCTTTGATAGGGAGACCATGTGTTAACACTCAGATGCTTCCAGCACATGAGCGTACACACCAGCAGCCCATAGATCTATCACCCAGGTCAATTTTCTACTCTCTTGGCCCTGCTTTCCCTGCCCCAGTGAATGATCCGATGCTGCGGGTGCAAGGTCTTGCTCAGGCACCAGCAAGGCCAATGG
>NW_028186526.1:88525-189510 GCF_003343005.1 Rhea americana
AAAAAAAAAGACCTTTTCTGTCCCGGCCTCTAAGTCTGTGTCCTTGGTGTGGCACCCAGCACTTTCCCCATCTGTGCACACTACAACCATTGACACTCGCTACGGGCAGGAGCTTGACTCAGATCGATTCCCTGTCCACCAAAGCGGAGAAAAATGTTGCCACCATCTGAAATAGATGACTGGATCCTGTCGCTTGCTGGGGGAACTGGGGAGGAAACTAAGGTTCAGACCTTCATCAGCCTGCAGCGTCTTCTAGATTTTAAGCTGATTGGGCCAAAACTGTCAGTTAACCTGATTTTGGCCTCCTACGCAATGTCGAACAACGGGCTTTCTAGTGGCTAGAAGTACTTCRCTGTGAGGGCTTCACTGAACATCCTTCAAAGCATACAGCCATCCTGATGCCAAGCAGATACTCAAACTCAAAGTAAGGGAACRGACAAAGCTCTTGCTGGTACTTGGCAAGCTCTTACACTGTAGGAAAAAAGAGAATATTCTGAGCTTTTGCAAAGGTTTTCTGTAATTTGTCACAAACGTTTAAAAGTGATGGTTTTCTTGACCCTTTCAGTTACTCGATGGTTTCATATCATGCTTTCAGCATTCCCACAAAAATTCAAAGCATGTGTGATTATGTTACCTTTCTACCTGTTGGTGAAACAACAGTCTAAAGCATAATAGTAAAATTATACCACATGAAAGCAAAGTATCATGTATTTCTTAGAGAAGGGAGAAAACAGAGAGACCTCTTTAAAAGGGCTATTTCTTCACAGAGCAGAAATTCTCTCTTTCAGTTTTAATTTCTCTGGGTTCTTTTAATCCAAACCTCATCTCGACACAAATCTCAAAAACTAACTAGACTACAATTTTGATGAAGAGAAGGCTTTCTTTTTTAAGCAGCTGACCATAACTGATCTTATGAACTTGATATTGAAGATGAACTACTAAGCTCATTGGTACAACAATTTGATTAACTTTTAATTCATTATCTGTAGTATTGCTATTTGAATAATTGAAAATTATGCCAGAGAAAAGCAATATGACTTTGCTCAAGTTTAAGCTTTGCTCTTTATAGATGTGAGACTGGTGCTGAAGATGAGCTACTCGATTAAATTAYATTGTAATCCGATTAGTCTAGAACATACATCTACTAAATCTGCTTTCTGACTAAGCATAAATGAGGCAAGCAAAAACTCCCTTTAATTTGTTTTGATGCCTAGTGACCGTTCTCCTTTTAGCTGAGCCATCTTTCTCTTACCTTGACAAAGCGCTAAATATTTTTTTGCAACGCGTGTTGTTGTTAATGTTACAAGACTGTATTTTGGTTGAAAATACAGAAGTGAGATTGTAATTCTAAGAGGAGCGAGGTTCGRGAACCACCTTTCCAGAGGCGCACAGGCAGCAAATTAAGTGCTCTGTTTTAAATGAGAGCTTGATGAAGGTATGACTAGGATTATTAGCTGTGTTACCTGTGACAGCCAGTGCCTGGATGCAATGACACRTAAGGGCTCTTACAGTACGATGCTCCAGACCTTGTTGTTGAAGTATATATGATGAAAGGATTAAAAACATTTTAAAAAGAGAGAAAAGCATGGCCTAAGGGCTCAACAGTGGGAGATGATTTACAGATTACCCCGTCASACAGCCTTGAATTAATTCAGAGTGAGATTTTTGGGTGCGTTTTCATGACAGAGACAAACAAAAACAGACAACACCCTACAGGCTGTTGTCTTAAGTTTGCTTAGGCTCCAACTTCTCCTGCCTTTACAAYGATATCTTGAGAGTATTTCAGATATCAGCTTGCAGAAATTAGGGTAAAACGCATTTAGGACCTCTGTTGCTGTAGCATCTATGCGGTAAGAACCTGTTAATGAAGGCGACATCTTTCCACTGCTTTCCTTCCCAAACACACGTAGGAAGAAGGAAAGCGTTATTCATTTCCCCACACAAATGCTGATGCGCACAGATCGAGCTGGATGCCTGCTGTCCTACAAGAAGTATTTGGAAGATCAAAGAATTCAGACTAGTTTTTCCCAGGAAGAGGGAGATGTTCAAAGTTAAGTGGGTGGATAGAAAAATTCGAAGCAGCCTAAACTTTTGCTTAGAAAGTAAAATAACTGTGGGATGGCTAGAGATGGACACAAACAAATAAATGATGAGTACAAATACTTGATGCAAACAAGTATTTCCAGCTGAAGAGCAGGCTAGATGATCGCAATAACTGCTTTTTGTATCCTGATCCAAAAGCCATCTATATACACGCAAATACAGAGTTTGCATGTATAAGTATGGTTGCCCTATACCACTGTAGCACACCTAATTCTAGGAAGCTGATTTCTAGCAGCTTCATTTCCCGTGTAGTGCTCACAAATATATATATATATATATATTATCTTGGCATAAAACGTTGTTATTTTTAGTGTYTCACCCCATCAAGCAGGGACCATTCAGCACTTGTGCCTGGAAGAGTATACTACATAGTGCTGAGATGACAACAAATATTTCACAATAAATAATCTTTTCTAAAACTTCTTTCCCCCCTCCTTTTTTTTTGTGATTATAACGTCAGGTTATTTTAATTGTTCAAAAGTTGCCACTGTATTTTTTTTCTGAGGTTTTGAGGCAACCTCAGCAGAGGTTAAGCACCCTTGGCCCTTTAAATCACATCACCTTTTTTCTAGGTCTCCTTCTGAACTACTGTAGCTCTTTTGAGCAAAACTTTCTGTAAATCAGAGCCATGTGAAGCAGGGAAAATATTTGAGAATGCTTTCAAGATTTTGAAATTAGTTTTGTTTGAATTGGAAAAAGCAAGCGTTTCTAAATTTCCACGTAGGAAGGCTGGAAACAAGAATTAGTCTAGGGTCGAGCAAAACAGTTTGTTTATGTTTCTTTCCTACCTTTGCCAGGTATTTACGTCCAAACTGCTCCTGTCAGGTAAAGAAGGGCCATTACACGTTTTTCTTAGGCACCAAAACTACATGTTACCTAAGACACTGTGTGCCTCAACTCCCACGTTCGTGGGAGATAGTATGATTTTAACATAGGTAAAYGAGGCTAGATATATTTCAGAGTCTGTCCTCTGAGAATTACAGGACAAAATAAGGTGACATCGAGAAACGATTTTAATTTACAGACTTCTTACGGGATCTCACAGGGCAGAGCTTTGTATTGCTTGGTTTTCTAAAAAGCAACATCTCAAACACGTGACCTTCCAGCAGCTGTAGGATGTGCTTCTTGGCGGGCTGCAGAAAGAACTTTCCAACAAAGAACAAAAACGCCTCTTCACGGCTTTGGAAGCTCTCCACCTCTCTCGGAAAATCACGCTACTCGCTAATCACGCGGTGAAATTAGTTCTGGGCTGACCTGAGCACCTGGATACAGGTGATAGACTTCTCAAAGGGACACTTAAAAGATGGCCAGGAAGGAAGACGACAACGATTAGCGTTCTTACAACTAAGTAGGTAGATAGTATCTCCCATTCTTTCTGAAGCTGCGTGGACTTAACAGTAAAACAACTAATTTGTCCAACACTAAATAGGACAAGAGAAAGTAAACAGATTTCAAAATCCCCCAAACAAGCCTGTAMATGTACATTATCAGAAGATAAGGTTACCCGCAAGAAATCTGGACCAGTATGATAGTAAGATATTTCAGATATCTCATTTGAGATAATGGTAATATCATGTTATAACAYGAGAAACTATACATCTAAAGAACAAATTCCTTTCGTAAAAGAAAAAGAACTCTATAGAAAAGAAATGGATAAAACTTAAAGAAAAAGAAAATAAAAGATGGCACTGAAAAATACCCCAAGAGCACCATAAAATGGAGTGAATATTCTATAAAACAGCCAAGAAACGGCTAAGATTGGTAGCCAATAAGCTTAGGATACAGTCATTCTTTTCCTCTGCAGATGAAAATACTCATTAATGAAGAAAAATGCCCTGGAAATGTGATGTAAGTGCAGAAAAGTGGTGTTTATCTTTGGCTTGTGATGCTGACATCAACAATAGAGCTCTCATATTAACCCCCTGCCCTCAAAAATAAACAGACGTGCACTTTAATCTTGGTGTTTCTACTTTTATCTGAGATTAGTCCCTTTACTTTGTTGAGCTACAGTTAAAGGTGGGGGTGGATCGGGGTGTGTAGGGGGGGGAAGAAAACATGTAGAAATTAAGCAAAAATTATGAGTACTTTTTAGAGCAGAAGAATCTTATTAAATCCCGGTTGAGGCTGCACGTCAAAACATTTCTAAGATGCATGAAACCCCTGCGCCGTTCCAGCTTTATGGCAACATTTTAGAAAGTATTTACGCTCTCAGCATTAAATATTAGCCCTTGCAAACAYGCGCTCGGTGCCTGCTCCTCCACAGCTCCAAACATAGTTGCTGTTACTGGAGTTTCAAGACGGAGCAGCGCCCAGAAGCGTTGACTTCTCCGGACCTCGGTCCGGCGCTCYAGAAATCGGTGGATCAGAAATCAAGGCTACGCCTTTGACTCCAGCGGGAAACAGATCAAGACCTTAATTTAGCGGTTAAACGAGCACTCAGCTTTGGAAACCCTATGCCTCCGAGTGGAATTTCCCGCAGGGCAAAGGGTCGCGGGGAGGCCCGCGCGCGGTCCAGGTCTTCTGCCACTCGTCCCAATAGCTTTTAAATGGAGCTGGGCTGCTGCCGGGGTGAACGTGCTCGTCTGGGGCCATGTGTTTCAGCACTCCCGTAGGCCCGCTTCGTACTTCGGGTCTCTGATATCGCCGGGTTTAGCAGCCGTCTCTCGGGATTACCTTTTCTGTCTTCTTTTGGGGCGTAATACACGGCTGCCTGAATAATCCCCCTCCGCCTTCAAAATTAGCCTTCATTTTTTTTTAAACAAGTCCTCTTAGCGTGACGGTCTTTAGAAAACACAGAAGTGAGTCAGTCTCCTCCTGCGAGTTCTCCTTGCTCTTTAGCTATAAACATTTTACCCTTAAACCCTTTGACTCATCACGTGCTGGAATTTTAAATGTAAAATTACATACGGAGGAGCGGCCACGGGGTGACTCTCAGACTGTAATTCACTGATGGGTCAACAGAGCTGTTTCTAAATGGCAAAATAGCCCAGAGAGTGAATTCAGCTATATATTCACGATGAAGTGAGCCGATGTCAATGCAGACCAAGGAGAAGAGATTCCTCCTGCTTGGCAGCTCTGTCCTGCAGTACCGGCTACAGGAAAGAAAAATGTCAGTGCAACTGCATTCACAGAAACTCCCGGGTTGTCGCTATTTAAGAAGATTACTCTTAATTTTATCAGTGTTGAAATGCCAAGAGGAAGGAAGGAAGGAAGGAAGGAAGGAAAAGAGGAAAACAAAGAATTCTCTTTTAGCAGGTGCAGTGGGAATCTGGGACATACCTGGGGGAATTAGAGACTTGCCCTGTACTTTTGAGATTTTTCTGAGGATCGGAGGAAACGGATGTGATCTTCAWTATTAGAACAACAACAAATTCTTTAAAGAGGGATTTAACCCACAAGAGCCTAGATGTTTCARATGGTTGGTACACTCAGAATATCGAGCAAACTTGTGCAAGATCATCTGACCTAAGCAGGGCTCACCTAAAATGAGCCTGGAGAAAYGGTAGCTGTGCAGAGCTGCCTTCCTCCTCTCCTGTTCTGCGGAAGTCCTGCTCAACACAGCACGGTGCGCACCTCAGGCTCAGGCTTTTTGCAACCTGAGGGTAAAAAACCATAAACTCCAGGGACCATCATGGTATGCCCGAGGAGCCCTGTTTCACCGCCTTGCTGTGGGAAGCTGGTAGTTGCGTAGGAACCGCATCCCCAGCGGTTCCAAAACATCGTCTGTGGATTTGCTTTTACTCGACTGGCTTTCCCGGTGAACGCGCTCCGTACTCCACACGGGATGCGCTGGGAGCCTTCCTTCACCGTAGGGCTGCCCGCATCCTGCCAGGCCCGCACGCCACTCCCGCGCTCTTGGTTTATTTGCACGGCGTTMGCTCATGGGGCCTGCTCGAAGATGCATTATTCCTCAGATGCAATATCCCCGGTTCTTAGCAAATGCTTATTTTTGGTAATTTCCTGTTCGCTCTTCCCATCTGCCAGGAAAAGGTGAGAAGGCAGGTAGCCTCCAAAAGACCTATCTTTTCCCCTAAGCCTGAAAAATTCTTCCAAGATGAAAAGACAGCAGAGAAAGGAGGCTTCATCTCGCATCAGYTTAAACAGGAGGTTTACAGCTGACTGAAACTCTTCTTCCTATATGCTCAAGCGTCTCTTGAGAGTTCGGAAAGCTGCGCATGAATATGTAGGTATGCGCAAGGCAAGCAAGGCAGATGTTGCACTGATCTCTACTGGGGCGCCTTAGATCGCAGAAGCTAACCTACAGCATCTTTTGCAGCTGCCAGCTTAAGTGTCCCCTCCTCCCCTTGAAAACGTACACTGAAACCGCAGCTCTGAACAGCTTGAGCTTATAGAGGCTGCCACGCAGACCGGGCCCGTCGCTACAGCTTGATCCTTGGAGCGGGCTCGGGAAGCAYAGCTCCGTACTGCCAGCTGATCCCCCCCTCCAGAGGGGAGGACGTTCGTCTAGCCCCAGCCTCTCGCAATGCAGGCTTGTATCTCACGGGGACCAGATTGAGTTTGATGGTTAATCCTACGTACAGAGCGCGGAAGAAGCAGGTGGCAAAATCTTCTAAATTAATGTGCTGGAACCGCAAGACTAGCATTCATGGCCAGTCCCACCCGCCTCCACCCACCGTGCTGGCAAGCCTTCGTGCAAGAGCTAGAGCATTTCCTACCCTACAGTAGAGCGAGTGCCCTGTGGCCACTGCCAGGCCTGGGGGTGTAGGGATCGACATCTCCATGAGAACAGAGAAAGAGGTCAAAAAACGAGGGTGGGAAGCATTTCGTGCCATCTCTCTCCCTGGGCAGCYGGCAAAGCCCTGAGTAGCTCAGGAGGAACCTGTGCTGTCCTGGCTGTTGTAGACCTTCCCTCCAGCTACTTGGTGGCGGGGAGAACGGCTGTCAGAAGCTTACCAGAGCTTGTAAGCAACAAGAAGTCAGCCAAAGAGGGAAGGATGAAGGTTGTTGGTTACATGAAAGTCAGCTTATGTCCCCTTCTGCCCGTATTCTTAGTAGCCGCTTCCACTGCAAAGCAGACTGCATTATCAGAGCCTAGAAACCAGCAGTGTTTAGTAAAACAGTTTCTCACAGTGTGCAATACATCACTCCTGTCCTTTCCTATCTTCTTTCTCATTAATGAAAGCAAAAATATTTTCAACCAAACCGAAGTGCGAGTACAGTAGTTCATTGAAAGCGAGCGCAAATACTTTGTATCAGAAAGCACCAGCGAGCCTGCACTGGAAGCGCGACGAGCGTGCTGCCTGATGACGCCCTCCTGTATTAAATAGCTTTTTATCTTCYGAGACGAGGAGGAAGACTCCGACGCTTTGCTCCACGAGACACGTGGATGGACAGCATGTCTTTGATAGCTCAGTGGAGGAGGAGGTTTTATTCTTCTGTAATAAGGACATAAAAAAAAAAATCTGACAGCAGGCAACAGCTTGCTGCCCTAATACTGTTCTAGGGCTGAAAGCGACGGCTAACGACAATCACGCAACTTAAGCAAGAAGAATGATATTAGTCAAGATGTAGGAACAATTGAAAATAAAACCAGGCAAGGTAAACAATTATCTCCAGTACACAATATGGAAGAGCTTGTTAGAGAAACCATGGGGAGTCGGGCCTGGAAAGCAGTGAGATTTGGCTGCAACTGGTTCCCTTTCGCTTCGAGTCAAGCGCTCAACCCCCATAGGCTCTTCTGGAAATCTGAACTTGGACTCTAACACGTGCTGCATTACGGTTCTGCCAGCTTTTAGGTTTCAGCTTCAGTTTTAGAAAAAAAGGAAAGAATAAATGGAGAATGACATTGTSTCTTCAGCACAAACAAATGCATAAATGCATGCAACAAATGCTCTGTTTGTTCCTTTTAGGGCATTTTTGCAGCAGAGAGAATTAACGACATATAATTATGCCAGCTATTGGTATTTCTGTTTCTTTCCATGTTTAGATCATATCRAAAACTCACAAGTCAACAACTGTTGACAAGCTAAGAGAACTGATGAGGCAGCTCAAGCTGAGACACTTGCWTTTCCAGACCCAGAGGTCTCGGAGTTACTCCCCACGGGTGACCAGCCTTATGGCACGATACGACAGGCCTGATTTCCACTACSCTAATCAGTCTTTCCGCATGCTGACAGGGGAAAGAGGCCCCTGTTAATAAGAACACCTCCTCCTGCACTAGGTGCTGATGGATAGATGATGACTCAAGGTTATCTTCTGCCATGCCTGCAGAACCTCTCCGGCTCTTTTGCCTTGGGGCACCCTGACTACTTCTGCTGCGGCAGCAGAGACTGTGAGGGCAAACAAGCCCCTCTCCTCCTGCCTGCTGTCACCCTTTTCTGGTGAGCTCCTTACCCAGTGAAACCCTGTGGCTACCCCTAGATCCGTCTGGCTTGTGCACTGCASGCAGTCTTCCCTGAACTCTTACAAAAATACAATCCTCCTTCAAAAAGGTTTGTTCGCTCGCATTCGTAACAGCAACAGTTATCACCTAATTGAATTGCAGGGTCAGGAAGTCCTTCCGAGCTACTAGGTGGGACAAGGATAAGCAATAGATGCACTAGGCTGCTTTTCCRAGGAAAGAGAAGGTGGCTGGGAGCACCAGAAGACAGCCGTAGCCTGCCAAGGTTGAGCAAGGAAACGAGGACTCTGACTTTTCGTCATGTCTAGGCTTACCGCACGAAACTCCAAAATCAACAGAACCAAAGTGAGCGATTTCAAACGCAGCACATTTCTTGAGCAAGAACTTTGCTGCAATTATGTATTGCCTTGTTGTTGTGATTTGCCCTGTAATTCCTCCTCCCCCCCCCCTTATGTATACAAGATGGTAAAAACTGCTTAGTTGAAAGTTCAGGGCATGAAACTTGATGCCACTGAAAGCAGAACTCCAGGGACTTCAATGCAGCAAAAATCTTGCTCTGTTTAGGAAAGCACCCACAAAAATAATTTCTTGGATGATTTTGTCTCCTTCTAGAAAAGACAGCAAGAGCCACATGGCAGGGGTTCTTTAAACAAACCCAAAAACACACAAGCCAATCTACAAGGAGGTGTCTGTTCGAAACTGCAATGATGCCTTTGTACCCAGAGGGTTGCACTAAAAGTAACAAATAGGATATATATTTTTTTCCACCGTGGCTGAGTCAGAAAGCTAATAATTTGAGAAGCTGGCATTCCGTGACTCACTTAGCCCAACCGAGACAGGCATAAACTGTGCGCTAATGCAGATGCTCRAAGGGGGGAAAAAGTAGTATTTTCTCTGGGCGAGAACACGGAAGTGACAGCCATTGAGATTTAAGTGACAGTGCGTGACATTAGGYGCCACAATTAAAAGTCGTTACGGGCTGCGCAGTAACAAATTTTCATCGCCTGCCACTCCATCAGGAAAACAGCAACAAATTAATAGATAGATCAGCGGCTTCAGTCAGAAGGGAGAAAAGACGAGGAAAAAGGGGAAAAAAAAGAGAGAGAAAATAAACCCTCTGAGCTGAATTGATTTGAAGGARAAGGAAGAGAAGAATTTCAGGCTGTTGAGAAGTGCTGCCTGGCTGTGGATACTGCCTGGGTTTATATACTCTGTACAGCCCTGGCTGAGGCAAAGCACCAAGAGATCGGCTAGAGCCTGTATGAGAAGCAGCTTGGATATTGRTAGCTGTTTGATAAAGCTCACATAATAACGTAATTTAGCTAAGTGCTGTTCTTTTCCATTTTGTTATTCCCAGGTCTGAAAGCGTGTCATTTCAGAGAGATAAAAATCTCGTTCCTTTACATGTGTCCAACTGCTTGACATACTACCTAATAAGAATGATAATAATATCATCAAGGCTCCGAGTAATTTAGTAGTGTGAACCACGCTGGCTTCACGTCCAGAGGTTACGCTCCTTGCTAGCTGAGCTGGGTGGTGGGCTCTGCTCAGTTCCTACAGCTCCCGGGTCGGTGCAGGGAACCACACAGCAGCCAGGGCTTGCTGAGCACTTTTTTCAGCTCTAAAGTCTCTAAAATCTCTGCCAAGAGGGAAACAAAACAAAACGAAACACTGAGTAAGCTCGAAGACTGAAAATCCCCAGGACTAGGATGATTATATCCCATCTGTGCCTAAAGGGACACCCTCTCCGTATAGGAGTGTCAAACACCTTTGCCCRGAGAGCAAAGAATTTTCCAACAGGAAAACGGCAGAGTGTAATAGCACGTGCAGCTTCTTGCCAGCAGTTGGTATCCAGCTTATCCTCTGTCATTTATTATGTTTTTTTTTCCTTCATTGATCATTATGAGTTACAGCACTGTTAGAAATAAACAGGTCAAGTCCCTACRTGCAAACTCTTCATATGCTACCAGCAACTACTAGATAACTACTAGCCTTATTTATGAGAAAGCATTAGTACAGATTGGTTTATTTCAAAATTAGATATTTAAGATATTATTTTGCATGTCTGATTAGCATCTAGGGACTCCAGAAGAAAACAGAGTCCTAYGGTGACAGCTGAGGTAGGATTCGCTTGCCCAAATTTAAGATGATTTCGGGCTAGGTCTTCACACGTGAGCTAATTACAGCAGGCTGCCTTTCTAATCAGTGCAGGAATTTCTAGGAAGGATAGATATTGCAACACAAAGTATCCTGTCTAAAATGGGTCAGATAAATTTTACCCAGAAAGAAAAAACAGTTCACTTCGTACACTGACTATAGATAGAGCCCAAATAGCCACCTCAGGTGCAAACACCTTCACTGTAGATACTCTAAAAGCCACCTATCCATATAGTCGCTCAGCACAACACATGTTTTCCCCAAACAGCWTAGCTTTTGCATAGATTTGTCCCCTGAATGAAAAAGGAACACAGTGATTTGTCCAGATTCACACATGTACGTAGCTGTTCCGGTTCTCCAGGCCGTGCACCGTACCCGAGGTCGCCGGGGATGCTGATGATCCGTCAGCATGCCTGATGAGCCATCCACCTGCCTCTTAAGTACTTGCCAGTAGGTCGCAATACCGTAAAACCTTCCTTGTAATAAGAATGGTATTGGCCAAGAAGTACAGGAGCAGACCCGTGAACGTTGCATCAGTCAAACGTACGAAAGACTTTCCATCGCATCCAAAATGGAYGCTCTAAGGACTTCATAGAAAAACAAGGACTTGCAGCACTCACCAGTCCTTCACACACGCACGCGACCAAAGTTTGTTCAAACACACATGTGCAGTAAATAGCAAAATATTTTTTGTAAGGAATTAACAATTTTTGTTCCAGATTTTCAGTGTTGTAAGCCTCATATTTTCCTTAGCATAATTCTTGTGTTACCAGATCTCTTCCTCAGAGTCAGTCGCTTCCCTTTTCTTGTGTTATACAAACAAAAATAACAAATGTAATAACAACATACGTCTTACTGTATTTCTATTATATCTAGGAGATCCCAGTTTTAAAAATGAGATTATTATTATAAAGTATAGTACAAGAGCTGAAGAAAACCACTATGACCTTAGAGCCAGATGAAAGTAGTCGATGTAATCAGAAATAACGATGATTATAACATCTCTTAAAATATCGATGAAAAGAAAACTTAATGATGGGGATTTTAACAGCAGGACCAAGAAAAAGCCTGTATTGATGAAAAGYGAAGCTACATCATCATAAACTGAAACAGTGAAGCAATGAGTCAAATGAAAATCTCYAAGTACGTGCAAGATAAAATCTTCACACAATGTAGATAACCTCCATCTCATTTCTCTTTCTACTGCATAGCATGAATTTTTGCAACTTTCTGTATTTATTAGACACTCAGTTTGATTCAGAAAGGTTCACTTCTTGTCTGGAACGAACCTCTAGAGCGGCTGTAGCATCTTTGTGCGTAAGCAGGCATGTGTTCATGCCACTGATACCGTCACCCTTAGAAAGCCGGTCTGGAGTAAAAAGAGGTGTGCAGAGATAAGATATAAACTTGCAAGACACATAGGAGGCTAGTTGTGCCGGTCATGGATTTGAGAAAAGCTGGCAGGACAATATTTCATGATTTACTTAACGTTACTGTTGGATGTTGTGCCTGTGGGCACCTAAAGCACTTGCCCTCGTTAACTCCCTTATGGAGGCACAGCTACCATGCACCATCAAAGCACATCTGCTGGTCTTCTACTCTCCTACCCTGGGCAGCCTGCAGAGCACGCCACTAAAAGACAGACTGCACACCAGGGSTGAGCTTCCAGCTCAGGAACATCTRGAGAAGGGGGAGAAGGAAAATAAAAAAGTTTCTTTTTATTTTTCCTTAAAAGCCGTTCCAGTCTCCGAAAACTGAGCCTGGCAAAAATTCTTGTCCCGGTGCCCTCCYAGCTCCTCCCCGTAGCTCCCGTCATTCATGCCCAACACATTTATTCCTTTTCGTGAGACCAGAGAGCAGCATTTGGGTTCTTCCAAGGAGCCGACGTTAATCACCAAGAGGGAACCTGCGGTTTTCACGTGGTGGGTCGGCGCTTCACCGCGAGGTGCTCCCGTAGGGTCCTCGCGTGAGCAACGGGCTGAGCGCAAGCGAGACCGGCGCAGCGCAGGCTGGTGTCACGGAGGCGGCTGCTCCGGCTGACGCTCCTATGCCCTCTCCTTTTCRTCTTTGTTTAGGACAGAGACCCTAAGGCAGAAATCTCTCTCTTGAGAGCTCCAACACGTCCTCAACCAYGTGGTGGGGACGTCAGTAAGGATAAAATGCATTTTCCCCCCTAATTTGCATGAGTCATTATGCTATAATACAACAAAGGTAATTAGGTAGCTATGAGGCTATTTTCTGTGCGCTGCACCTTTAAGTGTAAATTTTGCCCTTCAAAAAGGGGCATTTGAGGTGGCTGCTCATTACTGAGTTTTTCACATACAGCGTGCTCTCCTGCAGAAGCCTTTCTCTCCCTTTTTCTTGCTTCCCCGCTTCCAAAATAAAGGTTACGCAGACTAAAAGAACATTTGTTTGCCAGTGGAAGAACATCCACCTTGAAYTGAAATCAGGTTCTCAAAAACAGCTTCTCCCTAACGTGGAGCCATTCGTTTGCAACAGTCGCATCATTGTATCTCCCGATCTTTCAAGCCGCTCTTCGTTTGGAGAGGCTGTCGTTCAGACGCTTGCTTCAGAGTACCAGGTGGTCGGATATAATATTTATGGCTTTCAACCTTTCCGCTGACTACTCCTCTATACCAAACTACATGTAATATATACAAGTTTGCTCAGGAAAACAAATTGAAACTTTAAACAAATGTGGCCTGCATTATGCAGGAGGTCAGAGAAGGTGTGCATAATAGTCCCTTCTGGCCTGAAAAATCTAAGAATCCATGAATTTAGAAATAACTGCATAAAATACTACACTCCGACCCTAAATTTTACACTAAATCTTTTCAAATATTAATGAGAAGCTGTGCAGCTGAGAGAGGACGATGCCCTTGGATCCTTGGCTAAGGGATGTTTGCCAAGTTCTCCCRAAAAAAACTTCTAGCTTGTGAATGAATGGAAGTAATTGCCTTATGTGCTGGACGGGTGAGTAATGAAGGTTTCAGCTCATTAAAAGACCATCATCATCTACAACAACAATAAAAAACAACCAGTACACATTATGGCCTGGGTTACCTGCAAAGAAATTAATTATAACGAGTAGGTGACACCTTTATGTTGTTGCTAAGGCCTCTGCTCTTTTGCTGCRTCAGTGTTTTTCCGGGTATTATATATCGGTGGAAGATTAGCAATGTGAGATCAGCACCGGGTCTCTTCTTCTCAAGCAGTAACAAGTCTCATCAGCCCTGGACTCTGCAACTGGCTAGTAGGGCTTGCAGAAGACCTCTAGCACAGGCCAATGCAAGAGCTGCTCAAATATGACCATTTACTCCAAAAATCCCTCCTAGTCCAGCCCGGAATCAGGGCCAACATGAGGATGGTGGGATCAGAGGCTGTGGTTGGCAATAGCATCGGCCACAGTCCTGCTCTCAGCTGCAGCTGTGCTGGCTGGAGAAGTCACTGCTGAACATTGCTTGCTGCTGGAAGTGCTCAGCCCCACCGAGCTGCCGCTGGAACGGCTCTCATGCATAAGGCCAGCCGCTACGAATGGCTTTATGTAGCAGATTACTATTTACAGGGAAACGAATTAGCRGGCTTTTCCATGAGGAACAGGTGGACTTGAGGCTGCTGTACCCACCGGCCGGAGGGCAGAGAGGAGCAGCTGGAGACGAGATGAGGGCAGGAGGCTCTTCCAGCAGGACAGCTGCAGCTGCTGCATACAGGTGTCGCAAAAGCACTACCTTGTAGGGGTGATCGGTCTGTTTTGCTATCACGGCCCACTCTGGCTCTAAAAATCGCACAGCCCAGGAGCAAGGGGGTGAGCATAAATGTATGCCCTCCAGCTATGCAACAACTATCATCCACTGAGCAGAAACCTCTCTCTTTATAGGTTATTTAGGTGGGTTGGGCAAGGAGACAGTTTCTCTGGGGATGTTTTTGTTGCTTCTGATCTTCTTTCTGCGCATTCCCAGGATCGCTGTTTACTGCAGCAGACGTTTCCCTGTCGCTGCCCACCCGGACGCTTACACAAGAGCGCGCGGAGCTTCCATGAGGCCGGACCCTCCCGTCCCCGGTGTCGCTGCAGGCTCCCAGGGAGGTTGGCACGYGGCCTGCGGGTGCCTTAGCTCTCCCCAGAGAAGTGAGCGTGATGACTTTGACTCCCTGTCTCTGCAGGGTTCTCTGAAACTAATGCCCGTCTCTCTGAGAAGCACTGAGGTACATTTCCCTTTAGCCTCCTAATACTCCTTGAACTTGAAACGTGAGGAAAACCTCACAGGCTTATGTGTGAAGACTCACCTGGCTCTTCAGGGGAGACACAGGACCCTATCACACGGCGCTCATTTTCTCCTCCTGGTTCTCAGCCATGAGGTCTTATTCTCCTACAGGAGATAATACAGAATCACTTCACATATTAGTGTTGAACSCCGAAGAGCCAAACTGAAGAACTACCTAGGAAAATCTTCTTCCTAGTCTGAGTCAGGGCACCAGGTAGCCTAAAACATCTAAGAGAACTRGAAACTATACCACAGTACTAGCAACAGTAGTTACATGTGTCCTGGCAGGGAGAAGGAAAAGAGAGAGATGGCAAGGACTCGAAAAGCAGCTCCCTCAGCAACCCTCTTCTCCTTTTACAGAGGTCACAGCCTTTCTTCTCATCACAAGTGAAGATGGGCAAGACTCACCAACCACAAAACGCTGATGTGGACTGATGTGCGCGCCACTCTGAAAGCACTGGTACAAATTAAAGCTATTTATTTTGCTGGGTTGTTTGATTCTGGAAAAGGCTGTTACTCGGTTCCCGTTGCTGATCCAGCGTTTTGCATATGATAGAAATAATAATCTTTGCAACGTTTGAGAGACACATTGGGATCGTTTGTCATTGTACGTGTGGTATCGGGGCGGACAAAATCTGCCGAGCTAAATTCTGCCTCTAGATCTTTTGGGGAGATGCTGAAGAGACTTAATGCCCTGGGGTTTGTTGAGACTCTTTGCGGGAAGGTTCGCTTTTGAAGTTCAGCATAAACAAACCAAAATTACAATAGCAACAGCAGCAACCATCTGAAAGTTCCTTAGAGTTTGGCTCAACCACATTTGAGTTAGGCAAACACAGAAAGATTTTTTGTTACACAAACCTCCCAAAAAAGCAATGCAGTCCACTAAAGTTTAGAAGGTGACTATTCCAGGAGGCTCCCGCTGGAAGGGCTCCCTGAAGCGGCCCTACAGACCCCCAAGATGCTCAYCAGCCTATATAAAGCTGAGCTAGGTAGTTCCCTGCTCTGAAGACACACAGGTGCCCGCCTAGAGGACTCCTGCCTTGGGAAACCGCCCGATCCAACAAGCCAAGTTCCTCCCCGCCTTCCCTGGACATTTGCGTTAAAGCCACGTTTGCAATGATGTGAGTTCTTAGACCACCTGAGTGCGCTTGCTATTCAAATGGCTTTAAAGAGGACAGCCAAGAAGCACAGTAACATTATTTAAAGAACTTTTAAAATAAAGCCCTCTCTTGTTTCCTTCACTTTTGTCTGAAGCTCTCAGCTAGGAAACGTTACATTTCTTAGTGAGCATTTCTTTGTTACTCAAAATCCTTTCGGGAACACCACTCTCCTGCCTCCCCCAAACAAACGAGATTAACATTTCCGAGGAGAGCGTGTATGCAGAAGAGAGAAGTCCTGCAAAGGATTCAAAACATCAGGGCAGCAATAGGCCCCCACTGCGAGTCTCAAGTCATCTTTCCACCACGAAAGAAAAGAGACGCCCCTTTCCCGAGATGCATCTCCAGCGCTTGCACGTGCTGTTTGGGTAGGGGCTGCACACAGTCAAGCTGCTGGGTCACCTGCAGCCAAGCGGACGGCATCATGCAAGGGCTACTTTTGAGTTTTCCATGTGGCCAGGGCAATGCCGGTGGATTTAAATCCTTTTGGGGGTTTTCCTAATGGTGGGCAGTCACCTGCTGTTTTGAAAACTGACCTCTGCAGGGAGGGACTCCTGCTGCTAAATCGTGGGTTGACATTTGAGGCTTGATCAAGAGCAGCGGGTAGACTTCTGGGGCGGGGGGATAAACATTTTACTTTGACTTTAGCAAAAATGGGCAGGAAACAGAGTTTTTTTCCCCTCTC
Source organism: Rhea americana (assembly GCF_003343005.1). Lineage (NCBI taxonomy): Eukaryota > Metazoa > Chordata > Aves > Rheiformes > Rheidae > Rhea > Rhea americana. The sequence goes on from NW_028186526.1 coordinate 105,251, forward strand.
TCCTAGGTTAAGCAGTCAGGTCCTTTCCCTCAGCACCGTTTGAGACCTCAAGGGAAGTCCCAACCAGCTGAGGACAGCGACAAAGACCTCGCTGACTCCAGAGCCGTGAGGATTTCACCTGCGCCCCGGCAAAGGGCCACAACGGCACCCTCCCGGGCCACGCCAGCTCCAGCAGAGACCGTGCGTCACCTGCATCCCCGCAAAGAGCAGAAGCTAAGCCCGAGGTGAGGCGGCTTGGCTTTAGGAAACGCATCAATAGTACCGCTGTTACAGTCTCATCCTCCTCTTAAGCAGATCATTTAAACGACAGAGAACTGGGACAAGAGCCAATCTGGATAGGACRCAGATAAACGATGTTCGCCGCGATAAAAAAATTTCCCTGAAGGAGGGAGTTACTGAACRGTACTGCTTGTGTCCCTGCACAACATCTGGAGCACCTTGCAACGAGCCAGTCCTTCACCAGTCACCTGCCTKCAGCGGTGGCTTGTTCTAAAGCAACTCTGGTGTAACTACACCTTCTCAGAGGCTTTTGAGAGCTCCAGCACTGCTGTTACTAGTTATTCTCTTCTCTGCGCGGTGCTTCAGAAGCACAGGCGATGCCCTTGTCGTAACAGTGGTGGTACAAATACATCCAGGAAAGATCTCCTCTGCCAAAAGGCTCGTAGCAGAAGAGTCAACAACAACATAATCTCACCGGGAGCTTACATGTGCAAAGCCTGAGGTGTTCTCACACTTGCACGTACAGAGAAAAACGACATACGCTGAAAGAATTGCTTTCTTTAAAGCTTCTAAATTTGAGGAAAACATCATCATCCCTACATTTTGGTTTTAAAAGTCTGCATGGAAAATTTCAAAACAGGAGGCCTAAAATGCAATGTATAAGGCCTCAATCAGGTATGACTTTCAAGCCAGAGGTCCCTAAGGCACTGGAAACTGCGGATGCTGAGTCAAAGTAAAGCGCAAAACCAGTTCCTCATGYGCTAATTTGCACTTTTGCTTCCAARTGTATAAAGAGAAGTTGGGCAGGTCACTTTTCAGGCAGGTTTCTCTCTCTCTCATGCCACGCATGCCCTAGGAGCTCGTTCACCCGTAATGCAAATGCCTGAGGGAAGATTAGATGTTATGCTTGGAGGGAAGGACATCTATTGGGCACAACCTAGCTTTATAGGTCTCTGCCTCTAACTCTGGTCACAYGTCAATGCACAGAGGTATGCACGTACAAAGAAAAGTCCATTAAAATATGTGATGGTAAAAAGATTTCCGACGGCGTGAGTTCGAGATAACTGCTTTAGCCATGAGAGGGAAGTTTCTCTCTTCCCCCCACCCRCCCTACARATAAAYGTTGCCACGTGGCAGGAAAAGAGCRGGGCCRGGRAGAAGCATTRACGAYGCGCTTCCCCACGAGCCTCTGATGCCCTTTTCAGGCTCCCGCGTCCGCGAGGGCTGCGACTTACACGCAGGCTTAAATTTAGGCAAAAAATAAGTGTTTTTCTGAAGAGTTGGAATCGGGCTGCTTGTGCAAACATATACCACATATATATATATATATATATATATATATATATATATATATATATTTTTATGAGTATTCCTGCAAAATGTCAGTTTTTGCAGGCATTCCCTCTAAACGCTTTTGCTAGCACTTGCGTAGAAAGGGAGCGTAGAAGGTTACGCGCCTGCTTGCTGGAAGCTGTTGTAAGGAGATAAATCAGACAACTCTGAAAGGCTCTCTGCTAAATTCTTGGGCAGCGCTCCTTCTGCTCCACCAAGTAGTTATTTTCACTACTAGAAGGACTTAACTCGGCTGCTTCGCAGCAACGCGTTCRCCCGTCATATCCTCCCCTCTTCGTTTTAATTGCCTCAGCAGCAAAACGCACCTTTCTCCATTTTCCGCGTGTCGCACTTTCCTGGATCGCTACGCGGTCTCTAGTCCAGCAGATGAAGCTCGTCACTTTTTACRCCAGGATCGCTTAATAAACTGAACGGCACCTTATCGCTCCCTCAAAGTCTCTCCAGTTTGGGGATGTCCAAACAGATTAAATATCAAAAACAAACCGTGGAGGACAGTTTAGTGAGAAGGGGCTTATGTTAAGATCAAAGAGAGAGAGTTTACAGATAGCCCTTGGGTTCACCTGAAAACACAGCAGAGGCAGGAACTGGGCAAACAAAAGCTGATCAAAATTTCTCGCAAAACTGAGCAATGAGAAGCAAGTATTTTTCCACAGCAAAAAGACAGTAGGCCTATGAAATGCCCCTGCAGCTGTTCCACCTTATTAAGGAAACGTGGGTGCATTTGAGAGAGAGAGAGAGAGAAAAAAAAAGGTAATTACAACCAGAGGAARAGAAGGTTGGGAAGCTTCTCTGCAAAAACGACAGGCTTATACGTTACGGCAGCAGGCACGTGAAGCCAAGGGTTATAAGGTGCGGGTACATAAAATAAAATTATATATACGTGAGTGAACAAGGCAAGAAAGGCATCAAATTACAACCGGCTCCAACCTTGCGAATCTGTACTTGTGCCAGTAGCTCTATCAAGCTGCTCTGAAGGCGGTATTGTCACAGCTGTATTTGCACTCGGGACGTCTCGTCTCATCAGGATTTTTATCGCAGACCGATGGGACTACCCAAGTGGTATCGGTGGTACTGCCAGAGCACTTGCCTGTGCTAAAGACATGCTTTAGGGCCAGCCTAGACCACAGCTAGAGAACGTGCCCCTCTCCAGCACAGATGAGGGAGCGGTTTCAGCRGYCACTGCCYTCAGTGGCGTTAAGCTTTGACTTGCTCAGAAGGCTTTTTTTCCCCAAAGCTGCTCACTAACAGAGGCGCCCCACTGGCGAAACACAGGCTAAGACTTTATGACAGGTGAGCATTAATCCTTCAAGTGTCTTAAATTCGAGCAGAGAAAACCCCAACGCCTAAAACCTGCTCCGATTAGAGATGGTGGGATTTGATGGAAATGGGTTTAGTCGCTACATCTTCCTTCAATGGAGGAGAGGACACAGGAGAGCTGAAGGTATCCCGGAGCGATAAACGATTTCTCAACTCCATGTTTAAGTCTGTTCTTCATAATGGAAACTAGCAAACTTCACATGAAAGTACGTAAGCAGCAAATGTTCAGAGGGGAAGGGTTTCCCTTGCAAAAGGCGACCTTCAGCAGAGAATTGCGCCRCTCGGAGAACTTCCTTCCGCTCGTYGGTGCCGCGYGCAAATCGCTTCTCTAAATTCGGCTTCTCTAACCCGCTTTTCTTCCTCTGGGGACGAGCTTTGTTACCTGCACGGGGGTAAAGCAGAGCTGCGCTTTCCTCTGCGATCAGTCACCTTAAAGAAAAGACCTCGAGATGATTGAGCTCAAAGGGTTGCTAGCAAAGCCAAACRTGAAACACCCTTAAAAAGAAAAGAAAAGAAAAGAAAAAGCCGAAAAACCAACAGCAACAAAAATGACCGAAAAAATCCGAGCTCCGAAAYGCGAGGGGACTGAAGCAACGCTCTCCGAAGCCCATGGAGACATAATAGATCATGCTGTAGCTTCCAACAGTCCAGTCTTTACTGCTGGTGACGCCTGAGCCAAAAGCAACACAGTTTGACTTTCAGCTTCCAGGGAGAGCGCGTGCTACCGACAGCTAGGAAAACCATGGGGCGACTTGCAAGCAAGCCGCTTTGATAGGAAATTGCTGCTAGAGGGCCGCAAGAACACCAAAATACAAATTTGATAGTTGCTTTATGGAGTTAGACCCCACACTGCTTGATTTGCAGGGATTTGCTTTCCCGTTGGTGCGTGAGAATTACAATAACCTACAGCTTTTGCGTTTTCAGTCCCCAACAAAATGATCGTCTTTTCTTGTGCCAGGCAAACCAGCGAACCGATGTCCTTGTACATCAACGAGCTTCAAAAGTTCCTACCAGTAAATACGCCAAAGAATCCCAAATACAGYCTTTCTTTTTAATCAGCTCTGGGATACCCTTTCATGAAAATGGTTGTTGGGGTGTTTGCCATAAAAAACAAACATAAGCAGCATAATTGAGGCGCTTCCTTCCTATTTGTCTTTTTGTCGAGTCCTTTCCCATTCAAAGGCTTTAGATTTTTTTCCCCCRTTTTTCCCCAGCTTTTCCATGTACGCTTGAATTGTTTGGGAGAATGCACGACATATATTAAACTCATAGCAAACACACAGCATGTATATTCAATAAATATAAAACAGAGCTTTTTCTGGATATGAGCTCATTGCTTATCCTTGTCTGCTATATTAAAACACGCATTTCTGGGAAACTGCAAGAGCATAAAGTTTAGTAAAACATGCTTCATCATAGTGATAAAGAAATAAAGTTGCTTCTGGACTAAAAGACCATTTTAAGTAGTAATGAGGGGGATTATCCTGCCTGATGGAACAGCCAGAGACATTTCTTAACCAGACTATTTACCCTGAACATTTGCATAGCGTTTAAGAAAGAATTAAGTCTAAATTCCCCTTGCAAGAGAAAATCCATTTTGGCAGAAGTATTTTTGCTTCCTGTCTCTTCTGCCCTTCGCCATAAAGAAAAATGCAGGCACGCTCGTAGCCGTATAGCCTTTTTGGAGYGATGCCCATAAAGGCCTTGGCCGTTTGAAACGCATCTCCTAGCCCATTACTGTATATCATGCTTTCAAATATATGTTAAACCACTGTCTCGGAAAGACTCTGCTGCCTCTCCGACCTCACTAGACGCACGCAAAGCGAAGGGACAGACTGTACCCACAAACACGCGATCACGTCTTCACGCAGTGCGGCGTAGAGTTGGAAAAAACGTATCGCAGTACGGTGGTTGGAGAAGGGACCAAGGACTGGAGCAACACGGTGCTAACGCTGATTTCGTCAGCCGTGGCGCGCAGGCTCTGGAAAGGTTCAGATCTGGAGAGATGCGAATCATCTGGAGATGTTCCCACCAAGYGTGCTGCTCGGGCCGAACGGGGAGGTGTAGCTCCGACGCCGGACACGGACTGTTTCTGTTGGCGATAAGGTCTGTGCCGGCGAGCACAGCCTGTTCCTCCTCCTCCCCGCGCCAGGTGGACGGAGCGGTGGCTCCCCATAGCAGAGATACGTCACTTACGGGTACGGCCAGCGAGGCTTGCCGTTAATTTGCTTTTCCTTCATCTCTCTGCTCCCCATTTGCTTTCTTCTGGAGCCTGTGCTTAGCGGGCACCCACCAGGCCGAGGTGCACCAGAGCCACGAATCCTTTATAATTACATCGACTGAAGTTACAGCCGTGCTTTTCCATGTCCACCAGAGTTTAACTTGCAGAACATTAGGCCTTTACAAATCCTCACTTGGAAGGTACTGCTCGTAAATGTGCTTTCTAAAGTTTCACCGTGCTGTTACAGTCAGCTTTCAAAAAAAAAAAAAAAAAAAAAACCAAAAAAAAAAACCCAAAGTGGCAAGAGCTTATTTGTGGCTTCGTGGTTTATTTATGCACAGACATAAAAAATCCACAGCTGGAAATGAGGAATTACTCCAAATGTTTAAAAGATACCAGTAAACTTAAAAATAAAACATGTTGTATCTGCTCAATAAAAGCGCCCTTTTCTAGTTTGATAACGATCGTTTTAAAGCTCTTTATTAAATTAGAAAAGCAAAACGACCTCCGAGCGTTTCTGAAAGCGCCGTTCATGCAAAAGCCTATTAATACAGAGTCCAACAGAAAATGTCTTTTGAGACAGCTTTAGCTTTGAGACAGCAATTCCCGACCCCCCGGGCACCGCGGCGGGAGCCGGCACGGCTCAGCGGGAGCACGCGCACGCGGCGGCGCCCGCCTCGCCCGCCCGGGGCCTGGGCTTGCAGCGCTCTCCGCCGGCAAAGCCTCGAGCGCGCGAGCTCGGCTCTCGGCTTCGGGTGGAAAGAGGCAGGCGGAGCGGCCCTCTCGGCACGAGGGCGATAAACGCGTTTTGCTCTTCGCGCCCGGAACGTCGAAGACGGAAGTTTCTTTTCTCCCACCAAAAACCGCTTTCTCCACGGCGGGACGATTTCCTTCCCGGTACCGTCGTTAAAACCGTGTGCTTCATTTCACGTGCTTTCGGAAGATTAAGAAATCTTCTAGATTTCTTAAACGTAATTGCCGCCGTTTTTACGGCCAGCAGACTAAAAGGGGGTTCCTCCACCGTTCCTGTTCGCGTTCTTGTCCTCCAGCAGAAGGATTTGCAGCTCGCTTCTACGTTTACAGTGCTCCGACGAAGCTCCCCGCCACCGAGCAGAAACAGCGCGAGCCGCGCGGCGCAAACACCACACCGTTCACGAAGACTACTTTCCTTGGATRGCACTTCAGAGCAGCGTAATTTATAATTGCTAGCACATCAACGCTCCAATAAAAGGTAGTTTTCGCCGTACTTTCAGGGCACGCAGCAGTAACGCCATCGTCGTAATAGTTAAAACATTGCCTCGGCCTTCCAAAGTCGCTCGCTTACAGCCCGCGAGGCGGAATTAAAGCGCTCTTTCTATTCCCGCCTGCCGTGCAGGTTATTTATTTTTAATTTAGCGTCGGGTCCGTTCACCGCCCGCGTTTCCGATTCGTCCCGCTGTTCCCTCGGAAAGGCCCACGGCCGGCTTCTGCCTCGGGCTTCCCGGGGGCGCCGACCGGCAGGGTCCCGCGGGGAGGACCTGCTGCCGGGCGGCACGTCYCCGTTTACCCCGCGGGCCTTTGCCTTTGGGAAGGAAGCACGGGGCAGGCGCCGCCGGCACTGTCGGACGTTTACCTTACCCGCTTTTCACAGGGATCACGTTGCTCTAACCCCCGGCTAAGTGAAGCCTGCTCAATTCCTACCAGCGAGTAGCTCCGACTTATCCCTGTTGCTCAATGCCATTTAAAGGTTTTTCCGAACTGGAAATGAATCTAAGACGCGAGGTGGTCGGACGTGCTCAGCCCGGCGCCCCTGCTCTTTCCAACCCCGCTATGGAGCGCTACGGAGAAAACCTGCTGAAACAGAAACTACGCCRACGGCAGAAGAGGAATTGGGGCCGAGGCGAGGCAGCAAGGAGAGCATCTCTCAGCTAAAGGAGGATTATTTTACTCCTGGCCCCCATCCCTGAGCTTTCCGGAAAAGAGCCGAGTTTTGCAAGGAGAAAAACGCTTGGCGCTGGGTTGCGAGGCCCGAGGACCGCACCAGGGCAGAGCTGCAACCCCCAGCAAGAGCTGTGCAAGATCCCTCTGCGCCCCCAAGGGCTGGGCACAGCGGTGGCCTTGTTCACCCCCGCCCGTCCCACCTCCTGGGTCCCAGCTCCCATTTTCCCACGTCCTGGGTCTCAGGAAAACCCAGCAAGAGCAGTCGCGAGGCTGCCCAGCTTTTCCTGGAGGGGGATGCACAGACCCATAACCAGGGTCTTACCCTGCTCCAGCCCTCCTCCTCCTCCAGGCAGAAAGTCTCAGGCATCCCTCTAAAGCTCTACAAAAAGAAAYGGATACGAGTACCTGGAAGAGAGAAGAGGACAAATCCTACAAGACTCCCAGCCTTAAATTCCCTTAGCAGTTCCCCCCCGCCCAAGTCTCCCGTGTTAGCATCGGTTCAAGTTGAAGCCATCACCTTTCTACGTTTAGAGGAACGGACCTCTTACAGCTAATTAATTATCTGCCCTGTAAACACCAGCGTCCACGCCAACGGGTGCTCGCCCCGTGGGAAAAGCGTGCCTTCTTCGCGCCTCTCGGCCGGGGCCGGAGCGTGGTGAAAACCGCCTGCTCTCACCCCGCCAGCCGCGTCGCCCCGGGGCCGGCCGAGGCAAGAGGCTCCCGAGACTGGAGCGAAAGTCTGCTGACRTTAGCGCCAGCCCCTCGGTGACGCTAAGAAAGCTCAGGCCTGGTACCGTAACCCTGAAAGATTACAGGAGGAAAATAAAAGAGAGTAATTCACTGCAGAAACACTAAAGAGCTGGGATAAAAACACGCGTTTTTTTGGCTCAGTGGTTAAATTGAAAAAAAAAAGTCTGAAAAACTAAAGCATATACTTAAGAGCGGTTGTTTTTCTTTTTTTTTGAGAAAGCCAGAAAAACAAGCTATTTTTTCACAGCCTCCTCAAATATTTTGATTCGACTTGGGCTTTTTGTTGTTGTTGTTCTATTGTTTTTCCTTCTCCCTTCCTCACCCTAAGATTATTGAGCCTTTTCTCTCCCCCCCCCCCTCCTTTTTAAACTATAGACCAATTTTTAAATGGAAAAAAAGGGCATTCAAGAATGAGAGTGCGAAAAGCCTGCCTCAGTAAACCTTAACAGGAAACACTTCAGCATTTAAAGGTTACTCTCACTTTTCCAGCAAATTTGACCCGTGTTTGCAAACAAAACCCTTCATTTGGTACAAGAGGAGAAAGGTTCCCTCAGTCATACTTACGGGATTTTGATCCCACAAAGCACCTTGAAAAGRAACCATGCAATTACCGTTCCTGGTTTTTTGCCCACTTTTAGCAGCGTTTTGCTTTTAAGGTCTCTCTGGTTTAGCGTGAAAACCGGGATGAACGCTTTAATGTAGTTACCTTGTTTATCCTGGACTCAGTTAATTTGCTTACGGCTGCAGTTTTGAAGAAGGGGATGTAAAGGGGGAACAAAATTTATTTTCCCACGCTCACGGCTTGATTCTCACTTCAGACAACCGAGAGGAATTCCGTGAAAAGAGCAGGAGTGAACTCAAAACGTTTGTGGCCTTTTTTCCCCTCCCCTTCCTCCTCTTACATGAAAGGCACTGGGCGTTTTGCTTGCAGAAAAGGTTTTAGTGTCAGGTTCTGTAACTAGAAAGGAAAAACTCGCTATGACCGAGGCATCCTTAGCGCCCACCTGGAGGGACTGCTGCTGAGCTGCCAGCGTGCGTTCAGAGCTGGAGAAGGGCTCCACAGCCACCAGCTGACTCGAGACGGGAACTGCAGCAGGAGGAAAGCACAGAGAGAGACCAGGAAAGGGCAACTCCATCACTCTGGAATTTCTTCTTCTTCTTTCTTTTTTTTTTTTTTTTTTTCTAAATCAGTGATGGATATTTAAGAGGGGGCACGTGCAAGGGAGACGCTGAGGGTTGGGTCGGTGCCCTTATCGGAGAGGTTGCGTTGGAGGAAGTGGTACAAACTGCAAAGTCCACTTCAGTGCGATGAGGCTGTATTGGCAACGATAATCTACGCGAGTGCTGCTCCATCGGTTTTCTTGAAAAAATGAGGAACGTTGGGTCTGTCAGAAGCAGGTCAGCTCAACAAGGATGGACCTCCCCATGCTGGCTGGATCACTGTATGTTAGAAGAGTCTAGTGCTGGTCCACTGGCAAATAGCTCTAGGTATCATTTGTCCCTGTTTTTCCTTCTGCGACTACGGATAACTTTACCATGTTTTAAGAACAAACGCCTCAGGATTCCTAGAAATCGCTGAAGAAACAATGACTTCCAAATGTGTTTTGTGCTTAAATAATAGGTTTTGGCACTAGCAGTCGCTTAGGTCACACTTTCACGCAAGCTGCATATGCATATCCCTCCTGATGTCATGCCTCTGGAGGAGAATCCCTGTCGGCCTAGAGATGTTTTTTTTTCTTTTTATCCGTTTGCCTTAGTGATTTTTGAGGTACTCATTTGGTCCAAGGGATTATATCAGCGGAGCCTRGGAAGCAACTAGACGAGGGAGGACTGGGTAGACTGGAACACTTAAGCCTAGAAAACAAATGACTTTGAGGTATATGACATGGTTTGACAAAAGCACGAGAGAGTAGGCTGGAAAAGGTGTAGAGGAGTCAAATACCTTTTCCAATACAAAACCTAGAGATAGCAGAGTGAAGCTAGTAGGAGTCAGGTTCAGCTCAGATAGGAGGAAGTAATTCTTGGTGTAGCAAGTAGGAAATTTGAGAAACTCCTGGGAAAAGCAAATATGGGAGAGGGGGAAAGAAGTTCACATAAGCTCAGGAAGATGCTTGATAGATAGTTGGGAAAGAAATCTGTTCAAAGTTATTCGACAGGAAAACAGCAAGAAGTTCATGAAAGCCCTGAATTGATTGGAGGGCAAGGGAGTATTAGGGGGAGATATCACGTATGTGCTTGCCTTTTTTAAAAAACAAAAACAAACAAAAMAAACAAACAAACAAAAAAAACTCCTCCCAACCTCTTCTTGGGTGATTTTACGGCACAGAGTTACAGCTTCTCAGCTTGAACTTCCCTCTGGCACAGGACTTGTTCAGATACACACGGAAAGAGGAACAAGGCTGCATAAGGAAAGGTACACGTCGTTCGTGCTTCTAGATCAGAAGCGAGCCGTGACGAGATGAACGCAAATTCCTGGCTGTTAATTCAGTGACTAGACTACAAATCTTTCTCCCGCCCTTTGAAAAAGCTAAGATCAAACAACTACGTGTGCCTGCTAAATAGAGTGGCTGAAGCTCTGCACCACAGCAGAACATGATTGGTTTAAAAGAATTTGGTCCAAAAGCTTCAAAAACTGCTAAACAGAAGTTTACTTTTGGCTCTGCAAGGTGTAATTTCAGCTCAGGTGTTTTCAGAGGTGCGGTGCTATCCTGCAACAATACATGAACGATCTTAGAAAAGACACAACTTTTCTAGTCCACAAATTCACTGTGGTACTGAAGTTTCAGGACAGTTGCCATCCCTTAGGAGTCAGTAAGTGAGAAAGTTGACACACTCCTTTTCAGAGAGGACAGAAAATAAAAACAAAAGTATTTCTAAAGTGAACAAATATTCAGTGGATGCAGAAAATCTTCTCCCAGCTGTATTACCGAGGCAGGTCGATTTTACAGACGTTTTGAAAATTGCATGGCAAGTGTTGGCAATTTGTTTCTGAGACACTGTCAGGCCAGAGGACCTGTGATGAAAAGAGTGATGACAGATGTAGACTTGCCTTTCCTGGTTCTCTTCCCTCAGGAAATCTAAGGCAATTTGTAAGGAGCTTAAAAAAAATAGTGCCCTCTAGCTTGCGTACAATGCCATAGATAGCTAACTTTTCTCATACACTCTGGATTGGCTGGTGACCAAAGGAAGATGAAACTTATGAGGTTAAAATCAAGGGGTTGCCATCTCTGAGTTCGTTCACCAAAGGCTAGAGATGAGGGCCAAAAATCATTTCAAGCTATGTTTTTTGGCCTCTGGATCCTGGAAGAAATTACTGGCTGACATGGTTCAAAATCTAAAATAAATTAAATCACTCGTTCCTCCTTCCCCTCGTATCCAAAGCCCTTCCTGTTTTTTAGGTTTCTTAGAAGTAGCAATATTGGACATGCATACTACTAGTTGTGATCTTTAGGGGGTCATGCAGCTCTGTAAAGACAAGATGTTGCACACTACTGAATATCTTTCTTTAAAAACACCTACAGAACAGGGAAAGGAACCAACAAGAAAGGAAAAGGGAATGAGAAACCCTGTCCTGTTGTTTTGCAGTTCCTTTCCAACACCAACCAGCTGCGCTCAGCATGGGAAATGGCACCTTTCTAGAAAAGCATAAAACTAAATGCATAAAACTCAAATTACCCAACTGCTTTCTGGCCTAGAGCTACAGGACAGCAACAGTTCATGAAGCCCCTCCAATTTCTGCAAAACAGAGGCTGGAGTGTGAAGTGGACCATACAAAGCTGCTTCTCGTACACAGTTGAAAGCAGCAGAGGAAGACCTAATGTGGAAAGCCACTTTCTTAAGCAACAACCCCACTATTCCACTGACTGCTGAGTGCACCTCCTGCTTTGCTGATCCTATGATTAACATCTGTCTACCCTATAAGCAAGTCGTCTTCAGTTTTGGATATTCAACACAGAATGCCGTCACATGTGTTTCTTGTTTAAAATGCTTCTGATGACTTTGAAAGGGATACAGAAGTTGAAGCTGGTTTTATTGATACAGGAAAGCTCAATGCTTTATACCTTACTGTGTCATTGCTAGTTAGCACATAGGACTTCCCTTCTGGYGATAAATGAATGAATCATAGTAAGTTATGGCCATAAATTCTCACAAATTCTAAATTTTCTGGACTAAAGAATGGRTTATTTTGTGAGCGCTGACTTATCKCAAACGATCCTCCAAAAGCTGCTTACTGACTAAATCTTAGGATGCCAAAGACGATGGCACTCAACACAAGGCACTGGGATGTTTGCAATATCTGCAAGTTCGTTTAAACGGGTAAGTAACAGCCTGCACATCCAGAGGACAGCAGTTAATATGTGTGACCAGTCCTCACTGCCCAATCCAGCCTGATGAAACATAATTCAATTGATTTCTTCTCCCCCAAAATCACTCGCTCAGGAAGTCAGCTCTCAGAAGACCTCACTGATGCAATTTGTTGGCTCTCCCGGGGAGCAAGKATGCTTCTGCTGCTTGTCACTAGCACTGATTTTTCTCAATGACAAAGTATTGTCCTCTAACTCGGAGGGGTTAGAGGACAAAAAGAGAAGAGTTGTAGCTCTTCTCTTTAGAAGAACTGAACTCTTTAGGACTTGACATCGTATTCCAGATTATCCTTTCCCCTTCTCCACTCATTTCCAGGTCTATAAAGGCAAACTCCTCTCAAGAGTTTGTAAACACCCATCACATAGTAACGCTTCTCTACCTTCTTCCCTTACAGAAACTTCACCATCAATGCTCTGCAGAAAACACATTTAAAAGTAGCTCTGTTCAAGGTGCTTTCTAAGAAGCAAATGGCACACCTCCTGCATTAAAGGCATATAACATCAACGACGCGGGACAAACAAAACCAGGCAAGGAGCACACAGGAGTCGAAGGAGAAGGCAGGGCAGAGAGCTATTACAGAAAACAGCAAGATGGACTTGCTTCCAAAAAGATGTGGGCTTAGTGGAGGGTCTTTAAGAGGCACACTAACACAAAGAAAACTCAATGCCAGATCCCAGGATAGGCTTTCCTGCTATCTATTCCAAAAGCAGAAAGTGCTTATGTATGACAGCGATAGGCAGCAGTATTTGGTTCAGACAGAGCTGCAAAAACACACATACAGAATAGAAACAGCAAGAAGCAAAAAACAGTAAGGCTCTAGAGAAAAAGAATTAAAGAGAAAGCTTTTAAAGGGACAAGATTATTCCTGACTTGGAAAAYGATGATAAAGCAGTGGAATACGGCTTTGGTAAGGTACATGAAGCCAAGACAGGGATTAAAAAGAAAAAAAAAAAGAGTCAATTATCTTGAGCAATGGGAAAGGAAATCTGTTATGGTAAGTATGTGTTGGCAAATGGCAGCAGACAACATGACAAGCAGCAGCCAGARAGACTATTTCAATATGTCAGGCAAGATCTTTGTGTGGACACGTAGTCTAACAGTTAATGAGTACGAGGCCAGAGGATATATTAATCTTTAATTTTTGAGACTATTCCTGTAGCGATATCAGCCTAATGCCTTTTCCTGCAACCTAGTTCCTCAAAGCCTAAGGGGAGCACGGGGCAGTACCGCTTTCTCYGGTTGCCCAGCACTGTGGCTTTCCACGAGTCCTTTGCAGCACACACAGAGTTCCTCACTGTCTGTGCCCCTGAACGCAATTGGGGCAGGAAGCCCTCGGAAAAGAGCTTGGCCTCAGACAGCAYGGTACGGATGGTAACGTTATCCATCCCGGCAGTCCAAGTCAGGACACGCACATGCTGGACAAAGTTGGCTGGCCAGAGCTTCTGTATGAAGTTCCCAGCGTGTATTCACGAATTTGCTGAAAAGCAGCACGCAAATGAATCCACAGTTCCCAAGGTGCCTGACCAGGCAGCTCAGAAGATGCAGCGGGCAAGACTCACCCCACTGCGTGTTACTGGTACAGTTAAGTGCGGTGGGGGACAAGCAGGGGAACGATGACCAGGAGCTCTACAGTTCAGTGAAGACGTTAGAGAGCGCTAACAGTTTTCATAGGATGTCACATTTTTGCTATGAATTACTGATTTATCACATGCCATACTCCGAACCACTGAATTAAGACAAGGTAGATGGCAGAAGAGAGGAAAATCTAGCCACACTTCTCGGGACTGCAGACTTTCTCATGAAAATTTCATTACCTCCTGCTTCAAGGCAGGATGTCAATACCACAAGCAAATAATTTCTGGGGGTTTTAATTTGGCCCTTCCCTGCTTAATCTAATCTAATACCACTGCTAAGTCTGTGTCAGTAGAGGTTATTATAAACAAGGCTCAGTCAAGTATGTAATTTGCCAATGGCTCTTGCAACAAATCCGAGAGCTGTTTCTCAGCCAGAATGTCCCCTTGGCATAAAGGCTTTCTAAAACTGCATTTTGTGAACACATGGAAACAAAGATCAGAAGAATACTTTAACGCTGTTACAGGCAGTTGAGCAAGCCAGAAAAACAGAAAATGAAACTAAATCAACAGGGGAGCCGATGCCACACAGGCTGTGCTCTGTGCCGGCTGCGAGCCTCCTCGCTCGCACGCACCAAAAAGACGCCAATTACACCAAGCCGTAACGGGGCGCTAAAAGCGTCAAGCGTATCAGCCGCRCTAGTAATTCTGAATTAGATACAGCACAGCCTATTCTTTCCTACCCCATGGAAAACAATCCTGAGAAGTCGTCAGGTCTTTTCTAGTAACGGTCTGGCCACATTCTTGCCTTAGATACATGCACACCATCCCATTACTGCCAGTAGGAATTTATGAGTGGAGTTTGCACGACCATCACCCTTCTCTCAGAGAGCAAAACACCTGAATGCTGGTGACTGAGTCAGAACTGAACAGCAAAATACTCTACTGAAATTTTCATTTTTTTTAATAGCAATATTCTTCTCTCAAAAAAAAAAAAAAAAAACTCTAATACTCTGAAAATCCACGCTGTGAAATATTCAGGTGCTGCAATGAGTTCATCTCGCAAGTCCCCGGGAGGATTAACAAATACGATCATCCTCACGGATGTCCACAGAGCTGAGRCATAGAGAAGCAAGTCCGGCTCAGACTGCGCGGTGGGAATCAGAGCTCCTGCTCTGCTGCGTGCCCAGATGAGGGATGTGCTAGACTATATCCCGGCTCCCTTTAGGTCCACGCGCCTAAGCGTGCCTTCCTTRGAAACCAGGACCAGGGGCAGGAGATGACGTGTACCTGGGGCCTGGCACTGTAGACRCAGCSTAAATGAAGACGCAGCCTAAATGAKTTGTCTATGGTCAYACTGGAAGTCTAAGGCCGCCCACAGGCCTGGCCTGAGATCCTGGCACCGTGCTTTAACCACTRCGCAGCTGCCGCGGAGGTTTGCGGCAGAGGTCCACCTCCGCCTGAGTGTCCTCAATTTGATGCACATTAAAAGCTAAGCAAGGCTTAAATTAGTATTTTCTAATACAGAAACTATTACTTATTACACTCTTGCGCTGTTAATGCAGCAGCAATGTACAGCTGGGAGTACAGAGGTCTCTTATTCATCTACCTATCACAGTTGAAGTTGAATAGTCATCACTGGTTTAAAATTGTACRTTCTCAGCAACGACTTGTAATGAAAACATTCATTACAGTAATAGCAGTACATTTTTCCCCACCATCTTCCCTCTTTCTTTTCCAAACCGTGGAGGAACACAGTAAAGCACAGAACCAAGCAGTGTTCTGTGTCTACAAACTTAAATATTTGGAACAATATTTATTCAAACGCATTGGACATACGTATTTCACTGCTTTTTGATGAGTAATACCCAGTCATAAAAACTCATTCACAGACACCAGGGCAGACCGCTCYACCAGAAAGGACTTCCAAAATCTGCTCAGCTTGTTCTAGTTCAAGTACTTTTAATTTCTCAGCTTCACATCACATTAATGTATTCTTTTTAATGATTTTCTTATGTTATCTTTGTTTACAATGCAGGTACTGGAGGACAGCTTAACATACTGCTAAATAAAAGCTAAAATGATATTATCACAAAACTATATAGTACAGTTCTTTTAAGTATGTATTTAACAAGATGAAGAGATGTCATCTCATTTCCCTCCCCACAAACAATCTTATTTAGAAAAATATTTTCGCTAAATTTTCAGAACCTCTGAAATGGCCTGCTAGGTACCATATACGATCTACGACAGCTCCTGCCACACGATCTACCACACTATGTATGTGCCTTTCCCCAGCCTGCACCTTCCCACACAAAGCTGGGCAGGTTCGGGATCAGCCACAGGGACCACCTTTGCTGAGGAGCCGACGCTAGAAGAGCGGCTTGGTGCGAGGCTTTCAAAGAACTCCAGACTCGAACACGCAGTGCGGCCCTGAATTGCTTTCTTCAGCAGTGTGTCACGAGCCCGTATATATATATATATATACATATATACATAATGCTTTAAAATTAATCCCTGTAGCTTTACTAGCCTTGGATGAAATCAAAAGGAACCTTTCCCAGCATCTTGTGGTTGTCAACAGAGGTTTTACTAGAGCCAAGTTACAGTAAAGGTTGCAAGTGTCTTTCGTACAAATCTCAGTGCTTAATTTTAGGAGAAGAGATAGAGCCTTATTCCTAAGTTCATGTGAGACAGTTTGAGGGCCAGCTTTGAGTTTAACTGAGGAATCACTCAAATGATGACTCAGAGTGCCATTCAAGACAGCCACACTAGGCTGGCAGACCTCACCCAGAAACTATCGGASAGATTTGCCCTTTGAGCAAAGCAGCTGGAGGCAGGAGGGAGCACCCTCTGCATCCTTGGAGGGAGAGAAATTATTGGGCTTTTGTACCAGAAGTTTCAATTTGGTTTTGTGGCTATGTTGCACTACACATCATTTGATCTGCGTTGCTCGACATCTGCCTTCTTTAGGAATACGTTCCCTTTCACCACCACCAATCTATCATAAAAGAAAGGCTGGGAGGGAACATCTCAATACCCAAACCAAATTAAACGTTCAACAGGTAATTATGACGTCCTCTTGCCACCACAGTCAATGAGTGACATGAAAAACTTTGTGCTTACATCAGGGACATTAGGAAGAGTTAACAAGGAGCAAGTCTGCTTTCAGGCAATGTCCAAACAAGAACCTTACCCAGAGGGGTGATAGCTAAGACACAGCTAACACCACCAGCCCGTGATCTCATGTTATTGATAACTAGCTTCTCCAGGTGTCCAGGGAGAACATTAAAATTCTTAAAAAAAAAAGCTTGACAGCCCATCCACCCATTTTACTTTATATTCAACATAAAAGATGTCGGATGAAATGTGGGAGAACGGACAAGAAAGGAGACGATGGGGAAGCCCTCTGAATGACCTGTGACTGAGCCTGCTGCTTCCCTACAGATATCCTGTGATATTGCAGCCTGGGCCWTTAGAGACAGTTTCTCCAGCACTAATCCTCCAGCAATATCCTAAATGTTCAAAGAGGTTTGCTTGCTCCAGTCATGTGTCCTTCTCAGTCAGTCAATGGGGGTGAATCCCAAATCCTTTCTCGMCGTTGTACCCTACCTGTTGGTGCTCTCCAGGCCTGAGAAGAAAACCACGCTAAAGAGGTTTCACGATGGTTTCAGCGCACGTAGGCTGCGTGTGCAGCAGCAGGCTGGGCACAGACCTCCACACCTTACAAACCGAGTGATTTTTTCATTCACTTGATTTAAATATATATGTATGTGCATGAGTAGTAAAACTGGTCTTCCCCACAGCTGGTTATCACAGTCATTTCAAGAGCTTCAGGGTGAAAAYGGAGTCTGAGCTCACTGATGGAAAATGAGATTGGAGCTACATCGAGGAACCATACAAAGGGTGTGCCAGGAAAGGAATCGGTGCCAAATAGCATAGACCACCTCTTGCACAGGTATGTTAACAGATGGAGGACAGGTGCCTTGTTGCTTAGCTACTTTAAGCCCCAAAGAGCTAAAACAAAGTAATTTTTTAAAGACTTACGGTGACTTATTTTGTAATTTCCAAGATTTGCTTGCAACAACTTTTCTCCCCTTGAATTCCTGTAGCATCGGCATGAGTATTAGATAGTATAGTACTACAGATAGTAACAAAATGACATCACACRTAACAGAAGAAGTTATAGGAGAACTGGATAAATGGAGCTTTTCAAAACTAAACCAAAAAAAAAACACCACAGGGGACTTGCTTCTTCATGACAAGCCTAGAAAGCAAAGTATAGAGAACAAAGCCTCAAAAGCAGTGCCCAAACTGAAGAAAATACAGTCAGCGTACTRTCTCAAAACAAATGATTAGAATATACACTGATTTATTTGCATATTTGTTAATTAAACCAAGGTCAAAGCTGGTTGAAATTTTTTACTTAGGCTTTTCCAMGCAAAAACGTTAACTTTGTCAAAAGCGAAGCATTTTATAAGCCTATTATTGTCTCAAAAATAAATGCCATAAAACATTCATTTTCCAAGTCTCAAATACCATTCAATTTCTATTAGCACATTTTAAAAATTTGTTTTCATAGTTTTGTATTTGACTGAATTATTCTGTAGATGTAACTCTAACATGCTTTCAGCACTGCCAGCTAGCTGTGCTATTCTACCTGCTCTCGTGCAAAATGTAAGTGGGTATGTTTGTTTTGTAAATAAAAGATGGACTGAATGGTTTTCAGCTGTATCCACTCTGTTCCCTCCATCCCCGTCAGAGCATCAACACTCTTGAAATGCAGCAGTGTGCCAGGACTAATACATTTTCCATCTTTAATAATATTACATGGATCATTGAGATACCACTGTCAACAGCATCCTGATAACGCCCATAAGGAATTAATGGCTCCGTGTTGGTCTTCACGCGACATTTAGCGAGGAGCCGCGTGTTACTGCTCAAGAGAACAACTGCTCCCCGGTTCCCAAGCCCCGTCCCGCCTACGAGCCGCACCGAATCGACGCTGCTGYGATAGGCGGGCGATGCTGCACCCAGCTTGCCTCCTACGCGTGMCCCCCGCCCCGGCACGGCCGGCGGTCAGGGTCTCCTCGGGCACCGGGGTCCTCCCCGGCCCGTGCGGCCGGGCTTCCTCCCCTTGGGCAAGCGAGGTACAGGTCAGCCTACCACGAGAGCAGGTGCGGCTGGGGAGCACGCCTGGGCTCGGGAGCGCAGGAGGAGTCATCCAGGTGGATGCCTCCCAGGCAATGACATCGAAGACGTCACCACGCCACGTTCGCGCGAGGGGACAGAGCGAAGGTTGCGTAAGCCAGCCGAACGGTGCCACGCCTTTCACGCGTGCCTGGCTCCGTAAAGCAARAGTAGATGGTTTATAAGGTCTGGAAAAATCGGCAAAGCACGAACGACGCGTGCACCTTCTGCRGACAGGAGCAAACATAAGGACAGCTGTGGACTGGCAATAACCGACCCCGAGGGCTTTCTCAGCAGCTACCATCTCATAAAGCTGCGGTGATAAAGCTGATGTTCCCCGATAAGAGAYAGCTCCAAGAAGCTGCCAAAGGCGAGACACGAGCAGCGAAATCGTGGCGTGTTACGAGCGAATCTATGCAAATCGCTACAAAAGCCAGGGCAGCGGGGCTCTCCTCGCAGCGAGAGGTGCCAGCTATGCTTTGTAACGTAGTCTCACCTAATCAGGCTTCGTTACAAGTTCAGTTTACAGTTCCCCAGTCCAGTCAATTTATCACCGTGTGATTTCATCCAAAAAGAATCTGAAAAAACACACACCCACAGCATTTTTTTTTGTGCAGTTCTCTCTCCTGCTTTCCCCCCCCTTCCAGAAGTCGCCACCATAAGTGAATACTTGCAGTGTTTCTGTTCCGTAAACTGTTTCATGCTTAGCAGCAGGCACCAAAAAGGTTCAGTTCTCTCTCTGATCCCGTGTTTATACTGAGATGGAGGTGGATTTAAACCATCTTCCATATTTGGGGTCTAGTCAAAGCTGAGCGACCTAAGGGCAACCTGCTCACGCGCTGTCTCCTGTAGGAAGAGGCCCTTTAGAGGCCCGAGCAAGCTCGGAGTAGCCAGAGTACACCCGCTCCCCCCACCGCGAGAAGTAGCATGGAAACTCTGCCCCAAGCTCTGCCCTGACGCATCACCATTTTAAAGGATCCCCCCTCCCCGCCTCCTCCGGAGGCCAAGTGTCCTCTCGCTCCCGTCAGTGACGGCTTGCGCCCCGCTGGGCGCGCTGAGCGGAGCGGGGCGGACGGGTGGCACGACTCGCCTGCCGCTGGCCTGGTACTTCATGCAGACGAGCTGTTGCGTCTCACGAGGTCGTGCTGACAGATGGCGTTACTAAATAAACAGTAAATTAAGAAAACCCTCCTTAACCATTAAAAAGAAAGAAAGAAAAAGAAAGAGAGGGGCCRTTTCAGGCACCTAAAGCTGTTAATAATGACAAGAGAAGAAGGGATATCTGGTTCATCAACATCTAGGTCAGAGTCTCATGGAATAAATTTCATATACAGTGAGTAACTCGCACAGGGTGATGGCATGTTTAGCATCAACTCTTAGCAAAGATTTGTTTGCTTAATGACTTTTCTCTTTTCTTCAGGCCAGCCACCTTTGACTGCAGAGAGCTTGTTAAAAGAGCTAAATGTCACTGAAAATGTGCTGTTAATCCTACTCATCAACAAATGTTAACCACGAAGTGATAATAAAGAGAAAAAAGAAAAGATGTGGCTCCAATCGGGGATCAGGCTGGGTAAGTGCAGAGACCCCACGACTGTGTAGCAGGCGGCTCTCATACTGCTTCTCCAAATATATGTCACCATCTCTGATTTTGCAGAAGTGCTTTGATGTTCATTTGCAGACGGATACACTGTACTTTTCCTTTGGCTTGTGCAAACAAAGAGAGGCATTTGGTTTTCTCAGCAAATACTGTCAGATGTTTTATGTGCAGCAACGAAAATTAAGTAAATCTTTGATATTGCAAGTCTTCCTCGCTTGAAACAAGCTTGGCTTAGCTACTGGTGGATGTTAAGAAAAAATTATATATAATTTTTTTTCTAAGCTAAAGAAGTTTACAGATGTCCATAATGTTGTGAAGATCTCAGCACTCACCGACTTTAATGATCTCAGCAGAAGCTGTTGGAAAGCGAGAGCTGGGGATACGAGCACATTAAATTGGCCTCGAGCTCTTCCCAGATTCTGACCTTTCTTGCACACATCCCTCCTTCACTCTAAATCATCTAACTGATCAACATAATTAAGTTACGCTGGGAGCAACTGTTCCGGTCATTCCCTCATTTTAAGTTTACTGCTTCTATTCAAACCTGAAGAGATACGTTAGTCCCTGAAAGCTTGCCTTCAAACACACTAGTCCTAATGAAAGCAACAAAAAAATGCATGTTTAAGTTATCGTTCCCCCTTCAACCTTGCTTCTCTTGATCCGTGCTGTTCTTCCCCCCCCTCAAGTAAAACCACCTAGCAATCTCCTTTTTCCTCCTCCTTTTTAAGACCAGCTAGCAACATTCCCAGGATGCCTGAAAAAATTCTGACTAAAAGTGAATTTCCCAGAAAAAAGTAGTTGTGTTCTTTATGACAGACAGTCATGAGACTTAAGCAAAGTCATTCTTGAAGGAGTAAGCCAGCAATATCATATTATGGGACTTTTTTTTTTTTAATTTTTATTGCTACTACTAAAAGCTGTGCTAGAACAAGGCCATAGAGGTGCTGCCAGAACTTTGGTTTCTATCACGTGGGACACTCAACAAGACAAGCAACAGCTCCTGCCTTGGTGTGAAAACAGGTGGAAGAAAGTGAATGTCTGTGACTCTCAGAAAARCGAGCATGGGTGAGGAAATACTGTAGCCTGTACCTTGGAGGTGAACTACAGAGTGAGATGGGATGATTGTTGGTCTCTCCTGCCTTGACACGTTTGGTGAGGAAAGTTAGGAGGTGCAGATAGAGAAATCAAGGGTTTGACRAACACTGCAAGGGTCTCTGGTTCCCAGGGAGCTGAGAAAAAGCTCCCAAGTGGAATTTTACCTGAAAAATGTCCTCCCATTTTTCTCACATTTTGAGGTATACAAMTTTCATTTTCTAATGCAATAAGAGAGTGCCTTTTTTAAAAAATTATTTCAATTCCAAATGATTTTGCTGGAGAAAAATTTGCATTTAAGATTTTTTTTTTTTACACGTACGGTATCTAGGTATATCAAAGACAAATCTTTAACCTAAATCTCTTCAAAGTCTGAAGGTCATTCATAGTTTTTCTGTACATTTGTAGTATTTRCAGGAATAGGAGTGCTTTCAAGAGCTTTTCTGGCCATTATTGTCATGTTTTCATTTAGTGTTGAGTAACTTAGATCCTTCATATTTTGGGATCTRAAGTTAATGACAAACTATAGCTACATATGTATGTTTGCACAGGCTTTCAAAATTGCTGTTTTATCAAGATGAGAGTCACTTTTGAGAGATCTTTACAGATACAGTAATATTTTGCTATGCTTTTATTTTCACACTAGCTGCTACTTATTGCTGAAGGGACAAGAGTGAAGCAAATGCAGTAATTTCTCTCTGGAAGAGTGCATAGCTTCCAATGTTTTGAGCTTTCTAARTATTTGGGAGAAATATGCATATGGAAGCTAAAAAGATCCAGCTGGGTCATACGGGACTCCCTCTTTCAGAACCTCTTAGATCTCCCATTGCTCCTTGGTTTCCTACAAGTCTCTAAAACAGCTCAGGACTAAGTGCAGCCACATGATTTAACAAGCTTTCTAAAATACAAGTTTAAAAATATTACTTATCATCTCATGAGAACATAAGCCTTTTTCAAAAAAAACCAATTCCCTTTTGCCATTAAAATCTAGGTCAAGTACAGATTTCATCTGGGTGCCTTTAATTATTTGCTTCTGACCATTTTCCAGGAGCATCCAGCATAAATATAACTATAAATAACACCATTTGAAATTAACTGTATCTAAGACTCAAACAACACACCCTGGAAAGCCTTTGACTAGCAGAATTTACAGCAACAATAACTCAACTTGTTACAAATATTACAGCTGGGAGCTCTGCTCTTTGCATGGGTTTCCCAAGCAAATACGGAGTCCGGGGTGTAGTCTCCGTCCCCCCGTTTCTGAAGTGCTCCTGTRCTTGCTACCATCTTGCTAAGCAGTAGTTCACAGCCACATCCTACTGGAGTCGTCGTGCTGCTCACAGGTAAAGTGAGCTTTGGTGAGCTCTTGGGATAGAGAACAGAGAAAGTCTCCCAGAGACAACAGGATCCAACTAAAATGAKTCGTCATTTTCCCCCATCCTCTTCATAATAATGCCAAACTGCACCATCTTCAGTAATAAATGCACAACTCCTTTCCTGAATTTTAAAAACCTTCAATAAGTTATGCGCATATGCAAAGATGCAATAATAAGTTGATCTACTAATCCAGTGGGCTAAGAGAAAAAAAAAAAAGTAGGGCAGACAGGGTTATTTCTACTTGGAAGTTCTTAGAAAATGCCCAATACTCAATGAGATGGAAGCAATCTGAATAGCTCCACAGAAACACAGATTAAGTCAAGATCTAGAATGAGAACCAATTGGGCTTTATGGTTTCTACTCCTACAAATGCTAGCTTCGAGGAAAAATAGAATCCCAATTTTTAAGCAGCTTAGTTTCACACTTTTGGTAGAGATACTAGATTTTATTTATAGAGCATAGATAGTATCCCTCAGCACACCAGCAAAAATAAACAGTTACGACATTGTCAACTGTGAAAGTAAATCCAGGCATTATTAACAGCARTAACCTTCATCTGAAATCATGAACAGAAAAGGAAAAGTATATTAGGAGACTCCTGCATAGGGCTATATGGATTCCATTTCAAAATTTGCATCATTTTCAGTGGGTTTTTTATGTTTTAATATAGATACTTAAAACTTCACCAATCAAAAAACAGTTCAGCTCTTGAAAATATAACTCATCTCATTCATCTCTAATGTATAAGCTCATCTTCTCTCATTTAGTAGGACTGTACATATGTGCACACACACACCTAAACACACTTATGCATGTGAGTGCACACTGACCCATATTGTTTTACATTTAAATATATATTGCTTTTAAATTTTTAACGCAGATGTAGCTAAGAGGATCTGCAACAGTAAAGAAATTAGATTGTGAAGTCAAGTGAAAAAGCCAGAAAATACAAAAATATTAAAATAGCATTTTCTATTCAAGAGGCCGGAGTTTGATTTTATCTTTTGCAGTATGAACTCCAAGTACCTCTACCGAACCTGGAGAAGTTGCAGTAGTACAAAAAGGGAAGAGCTAGGACAGCATGCCTCTTCTTACTAGAAAGCAGAAGTCAAAGTTTTCAAGWACAAGTGGCTCTGCTTTCAGTGGCTTTGAGGATGTGAAGATCTTTTGAATCCAGATGGATTCTCAGAGTTTAATCAGTCATGAACACCACGCAAAGGCTCGTTAAAGCAGGCTAAGGGTTCCTCTCAGCAAGCTTGGGGTGCGCGGTTCCTGCGGAAACTTGTGGCAACGCCAAGGCAGTTACCATTCCAGTTTAATAGGCAGGTACCTATGAGAAGGGAGGTTCCTCGCTTTCTTCTGTAGCTTTTTATTCTTTTCAACGGTTACGGAGAAGAAAAAGGACGCACGAAGCTAAGTCAGATAGCTGTACTTAAAATAATCTCCCCCCCCACACACTGTTGGATAGTCAAGGGGCAGGCTGCCTTYCTCTAGAAACAGCTTACGTCCACAAAGCCTGCTCCTGTCTCACGCGTGCGCAGCCAGCTGCCGATCCAAAACATCCAGATGCGTTTCTGTACGCGTCACTAAGAAATCCAACCGAGGGAAGGATCTTCTCTTTAGAGATGTGGTCAAGGACYTGATTTTACATTGCAGCTCTTTAACTAGAGCCCCCTCCACCTCGGCAAGAGCACCGAAGGAGTGCTGTGTTTCCAGAGYATAAGCTTCCCAACCCATCCCGTGTGAACACTGGGCTCTACCACCCCGCTCTGCTCGCTAAGGATAAACATCACTCTCCTTGTTCATCCTCTACTCTCACCTGATGCAGCTGCCAAGAAATACTTGAGGAGGAACAAGTATACTTGCACACATGATCTGAGCTGCCAGCATATCATTATGCAAACTCAACATTTTTGCRTGTAATAATAGATTAAGTTATTCCTACAGTCACCAAAAGCTACACACAGAGAAGTCTCACAGATACTTTGCTACTCCTGCCTTTCATGCTGTTCCAGTATTAGCTGAATTGCCCACAAGGCACTGTGGAAACTCAGAGAATTAGTGAGCAAATTACCATTTGACAGTAGGGAGCGGTAGCTGTTATATGACGAAGCTGGGTCCCTCCACRACACAGTGAGTGATTTCCACTCCAGCTATCCGCTACAACATCGGGACTCAAAGGGCTTCGCTCTGCTGCTCTCCTTACCTTCATAGCATTAAATCAAACGTTCTCGTAAGGTATTTAGGACCTGCTTGCCAGATTGCAAAGGTAGATGTTGGTTTTGGCTCTCCCAACAGAGCAGAGCCCTGAAGCGAAGCCAAGACCTGTAATCATTTGCCTTGGCTGAAACAAAAATAAACATACACCGTACTGCACGCACTTCTGAGGTAATTACTACCATTATATCACAGCCTGGAAATGAATTTTAAACCGTGCAAAGAGACCAAATACAAAAAACCTATGTTAAAATAACCTTAAACGTCTGATTAAAACATGCCAAAGCAAGGAGAGTCCAAGCRAAAGAAGAAATTCCTGCTCCGGGCCACCTTGCTGGGCCCAGCCACTGAAACCCACATGGCAAAACAAAATAGTCTCTTGGTAGGACATGATCCCCTGGGGCATGATCAGCAGGAACAGTTCAATTCCCAAGTTTGAGGTAATGYTGCATCTAGAAAAATAGACATTGTGTTCTTTTAATATCACTTAAAGCCTATGCAGTGTCGTTTGCTAAATTGTTTCATTTGATGGCTCTATTACATGCTATTTTCTTCCTTATTCTTTAGTTTTTGTTAACTCCAGCTGCCTCTCTCCACAGTTACGCGTATATTTACCAGCGGAGCATCCCCCTAGTAACACCTCATCTCATCCTGTTAGCTCCCTCCAGACTTCCCTGAGAAAAATAGAACACCTCCCCGGGGGAAACCCAGAATAGGGGCATTATACATGCAGCGAGTGAGTGGATTTCAACGTCCAAATCAGTCTTATTTGGCTGGTATGGAGCTTTCCTGCAGCATCATGGCTCCTCCTCATTTCAGTCTGGTTCAAACGATTCAGCTGTCCTCAGCTCAGATCCCCRTTTAACTGCACTAAGTGAAGCCGTCTAACCCTGCCGAGATGCTCAGGTCTGCTAAGAGCGCATTGAAGATGAGATGCTGATAAGAAAAAACAACCAATGTGAGAAAGTTCTCAATCGTTTCCTGATGGTTAAGAACTATAACGAAAAATGGTGAAATRCTGTCAAGGTGAAAAAGTCGCACTGCTTTGCTCCAAACACCGGTGGTTGCTGGGCATCAAAACATGGAATAACCCTAGGAGTCAGTAGGAGCTCTGGCCCCACTATCCCCAGGAGGAACCCTTCCTGCACTGGGGCTCCAGTCCAAGCCCTCTGCCGACCGGTGCAACGGTGACCCTGTTCACCACACGTGAGCTCATCTTGACCTTGCTGCTGCATGGTAGCATCCAAAAGCTGCTGCCCCCTGMGGCTTCAAGGTCCTTCGTTAGACTTGCTGCCGTTGACCCAGTGACAGTGACACCACGACTTTAACTTCTGATTCAGGAAACGGTCGTTCAAATAACAGATACACTGACAGCCCATTAACTGCAGCAAAGATTGTTGCTGCTGCTACAGTTTGAGAGACCTATTTAAAAATAGATTAGGGTCTAGGAAAACACTCAGCTTCTTCTGCTTTTTTCCCCTCTTCCCTGCAAGACAAGTTACCAAACCYAGTCTGGCATTTGCTTCCTCCCTGATCTAGTTACAACTTCATTATAGCGATATTGGCCAGCAGCAAGTAACTTATTAAATAAATGCCATTTAAGTGCTTCTACTCAGCTAGTTAGCTCAGGTAACAGCAAGACAGAAAAAAGGGGAGGTGCTGGGGTGGCTCTGCCCCTTCTCTGCCGTCTTCTTGCCTGGCAGGGCTGCCCCGGCCATCCCAGCCAGCCAGCCTAGGGCGAGCAGCATCTCCTGCAGCTGGCGCGGGAAGGGAGCTTTCAARGCCGCTACCAGCTCTTTACCAGAATTGCAGAGGATATTCATTCTGCTTATACATTTCTGGTCCTGTGCACCTTGACAGATGAAGCTGATGCTCCTACAAAGGGCATGTGAGGATTGGAGCGGAAGATTTTCTTCTTTTGATTTATTTCACTTTCTAAAAACAGAACCGCCAATAACGTYGTTGAAGTGGCCAGGTTCAACTAGCCCAAGTTAGCATTTTTGTTTGGGGTTTGAGGGATAAGCTTTACAAAGGGATTTGAAAGAAAATAGTAATAGCCTCTGAATACCTGACCCAGACACAGGTATGCAATTTTTTTGGTGTTCTTTTTACTATTACAAGGCAAAGCAAGCATTACCTTTTTACCATCTGCACTGCGGCATGGCTGCTGTAACTAGTAGAAAAGATTGACATACACGCTCAAAGTCTATGAAACACAAACTACAAAAAATACAGGCCCTTCCCAGGGTGAGGGGTCCAGAACATGCACACACGTGATCAATTAGCACTCTCTCTGTGTCATGTCAACCCAGCTCATCCTARTTTCTCTTAACTATTCATTTCTCCATCCAAGACCACAAACCTTAGCCACRGAGACGCGTCTAAAGGAGGACACTTGCAGCCACTGAGAAACCATTCTCGGATGAGTCAGATCTGTGATCCGTTACCAGCCTTGTCTTCACACCAAGACTTCAAAAGTATAGTTAAAAAAACTTCAGGGTTTTTGTGTTTCAGAAGGCTCATTTGAGACGGTCTTGTATTAACTTTGATGTACGTCCCCCTTTAATGATGTAATACCGAACGTCCATTTCCTGCCCTGGGAATTTTTGCAGAGATAGCTGTATTATTATAAGAATGTTTACTTGCCATCTAACCTCACTTTAAGCCAAACGTACAGTGAGTTCTTCCCCCTACAAAGAGAAATTGTTAAACAACCTTTTCCACAGGCCTATAATCAACCCCTTAAATCAAACTTGAATAACAGACTTTCATTTATCAATTGATCCACTGTTTTTCTTTTCTCACTTCTTTGGGTACAGCAGATAAAAGACCCGGCTGTACTATCACAGCCTATTGCTTTGTAACCAAACTCTGCATGAGAAACATTCCTCTCTTTTTTTTTTTTTTTTTTTCCTGATGCGAAGAGAGGGGAGAGAAAAAGAGAGAGAGTGTTAAGGTTGTTTCCTCTGCTTTCCTCCTTCGCTCCAGCTTTTTTTGTTGTTGCTGCTGCTGCTTTGCTTTGCGTTGCGGCTTGGGAAGGAAGGCGGTGGTGGTGGTTGTTCTTCCTATAAAATCCTCGAAAGCCACTGTGTAGACAGGTCAAAGGGAAACCAAATTAAAAACTAACAACTTGAATTTCAGCGGTCAAAGTTAATGTTGACTAAGAACCAAAAAGAAGGGGGAGGGAGAAGGAAAAAAAAAAAGTGGCCCTACAGAAAGCAAGGGCCAGCTGAGAGGGCTGGAGGACAGCAGGCTCTGAAGGGGCAAAGCTGCTCCTTTTGATGTGGGAGGTCTGCAAGTAACCTACTGGGACGCTCCCTGGGCTATCTCATTAACCATGTCACCAAAGCCCCCCAAGGTCCAGAGAATCATAACATTATCTCTGACATTACCACACAGATACAAGGTTCCTTAGGCAGTCTATAAACATGCCTGTACTAACCAATTCATCGTGGCTTGACACCCCTGCAAGGGCTGGATGCCCTTTAGTGAGCCGCATGAATTGCCCCAGTCATTCATCAAAGTTTCTCAGAGTGCATTTCACACAGCATTAAATTTAATTAAAGCAACATTGACTGCATTGTAATCCTCTGGAGGCTCTTTGTCAGAAGGAGCTGGAACACTTTCTACTTAAATATCTATTGTTTAGGTGGGATTTTCTTTTTTTCTTTTCTTCTGTTGTCTGAAGTCAAATGATTTGCTGCCTCTCCTCGCTTTTTATTAAAAAAAAAAAAAAAAAACTTGTATGCCGTGAAATGAAAGAGTTCTGTATGGTGCAACACGAAGAGGAATCCCAGCCTCACAGCAGTACAGCTCCATGCACTTGTCTCTAAAGGCTGGAGAATAGAGAAAACACCTTAAAAACGAACAAGCAYAAAAGATTAGCAGCAAAAATGAAATGCACGGTAAAAGCCACTTGTCTGTYTGTAAGCGAACGTCCCAGTGAGTCTTGCTGCTGTGGCATCTCAGCCATGGGCTGGTAAGGCTTCTCATCGGTGCTCCAGGTTTGCCAGGGCTCTAAGGGTCCAGGAAAGCCAAGCAATGGAAATACCATTTTGCACCAGAGGAAGATGACTGTTGCGCCTGCTTTTTCTCCTCTTGACCACAAACAGCTTTTGAGAGCCATTTCTCTGTATGCAGTAGACAGAATTTGATCACATCTCTTTGGTTAGAGCGTGGTGCTGCTAATGCCAAGGTCATGGGTTCAATCCCCGTATGGGCTATGCTGGGGGTTGGACTAGATGGTCTCCAGAGGTCTCTACCAACCTTACCATTCCATGATTCAAGAGCAGCTACATCCACGTCCAAAAACCAAGAAGTCCTTCACTGTCAGAAAGGTGAATTGCAGAAGAGACAATTTGCCTGCCTTTTAAATACAATCGTACATTACCAGAATAAGTTTTTGTGGTTAAACTACTGTAATTGCTGCCCTTTCATCTCCTCCCTCATAAGCAGCTGACTTTGCTGCTGTTGCAGCAAAAGTGCATTTTTTTTCCTGTTCCCAAATCCGCTCAGATGACAGAGGCAAGTTCTCAACCTCTCTTCAAGAAATATGGTAACAATAGCATCCTTCTCGCTTTGTTCTTACGTGCGACGTCTCCAAAAATCAAATCTGTTCTTACTGGTCCAATGGTTTGGGAGTTTCAGTTCTTCCTCTTTCTTTGCAGTTTTAATGAGGAGCGCAGAATAGAAGCGCTCACATTGCCATCATTCACAGTTTTCAGTAGAGGATGGGAAAAAAAAAGTCAAGCCGAGTTTTGTATTTCTCCAGATAAGAGCRACTAAGAAATTCTGCCCAGAATGGGACCTGCTTAGGCCTTGAGGTTTCAAAGAACCTGACAGGGGGGTCTTAGGAGAGATTTTGTGTTATGCTCAGCCAAKATCAATGTTATTGTTTATCTCAGTGGAGTATTTATTTCCAGTTCTCAGTACTTCTCATAGCTCCTCATGTGAGAGCCTCTGCTGCCATGCCRTCATGGAAATTGTTCTGTAAAATAACAGGAGGTGCGGAAGAGTCGGGTGATTTTCTTCACAAGATGCTCCCATCTATGTTAGATGCATAAAATGCTGCATACCATCATCTATCTCGGCATTTAGCTTGGCATTTTATACTTACGAGGACTAAGATTTAAGAGAAAGACTGGAAAGAACAGTCCTGAGACAGCCTTGCAGCGCAGTATCTCCTTCTTCGTCTCTCACCTAGGTGAAGGTCTCTAAAGGTACTTAAGCAGAAGTAATACTAATTCAAAAGCAAATTTACTATTTCAAAGCTGTGGGCAAAAAGCTTGCATTTTAAAATGCTTCAGTTGATTACTACTGTAAATACTCTCTAAAAGTTGTGAAGAACCCCGTAAATGAGCAGCTGTAGAAGAAATGGCTTCCGATCTTTCACCAGGTAACTCTGCTCTAGAGCGTGAGGAACGAGTGCAGCTTGTATAGACATAACTAAATTAATTCAGACAACACAATATCACTGGAATACAGATACTTCCTCTCTCATATCCATACACACTCATTAACTGATAAGAGAATTTTATCAATGCTGCACACTAGCATCTAAATTTGCCGCAGAAACATATTTTCAAAGTCAGTATTTTTGCTTTAGAAAAAGGTGTGGATGAAGAAAGTTTCCATTTAAATTTTGCTCACAGAACTTTTTCTTTGTGCGATTTTGGTTTGCTCAACCTAAAACCAGAGCTGAAACAAAGACACAAGTTCTCTAAATCTCACGGACACAGAGGCCCATCTGATAGCTGTTAACATGGCCCCGGGACTCTGCCATCCGTGGAGCACCAGAGGCGTTTTGCAGGGAACGCCGATTTTACTACTGTAACCGTGCRCATTTTCACACCAGCCATCGCAACCTTGACGGTAAAACTCGTGCATAACATTATACTTTAGATGACCTCCTGCTGCTTTAGAAAGAAAAACTTTTAACTCGACTCTATTCTCCCTTGGTATTTACTTCAGTTKCCTTTTCAAGCTTCTCAAACACACAATACGCTTTTGATTATCAGGGTTTTAAGTGCTCCACTGGACACCCAGTGTGTATTTATGAATGGAATTAATAAAGCAGCAATCTGATTCCATCAAGGGAGCATTTGCAGCTACTCTAAAGTGTCACCGAGTGACACAAGCGGCAACTGAAAAGAGCTCAAGTTGTCTCACCTTCATTTTTTTTTTAATTTAGTCACACCCAGTAAAAATCATAAAAATTCACATTTGCCATTTCAGGGTTTCTGCAGAGCCAATTAATTTCCTCAACTAAAAACAAATTGAGACTCTACACACAACCAAYGCAAAAGATAAAGCCACTTGCCTTGCTAAATGATGCCAGTATTCAGAACAAACCGTTTGGTTTAGGTTTCTTTTGCTCTTTTTGYTTTTCAAGTCACGTTTCCACTCTTCTTTTGGGATTCTCTATGAATTTGCACAGAAATAATCGCCGAAGCTCAGCCTGCAGGACCATCGTTGATGCAGGACAAGCTCAGATGGGTTGTCCCAACATCAGCGAGGAAGAAAGAGGACAAAGGGGGAATATAAGCCTTGACAGTACATTTAGGTGTACACTTAAGTTTCCTTTACCATCGCTGGGTGTACTTATGCGTGTACCTAAAAGCTCTGTTGAGCTAAGGCTCTCGTGGGATAAGTTTCTTTGTAAGATGTTGCCTATAGTCTTAAAGATAGCAGCTGGACCGCTTCACAGAGAGAGTTTTTTTGACACACTAAAAATCAGGAGGAAAAGGAGAAAACAGAGTGTTTAGGGGAGAGCAGGGACCATCCACTTGCTCAAATCTCTCTAGAAMAGACAAGTGTTGCGAGGAAAGAATTCCCAAACTAGGTGAGAAAAAACACGCASAAGTTCCACAGAGACTGTCCAATACTTGCCTTACGCTCAGACTTAAGTCACTGCACAGGGGCGCAATTTTTTTCCCCCAAGTACGTGATTAACGACATTTTCAGTAAGAACAACCTCCCCAGTCAGCCACCCCCCCCAATCTTTTCCAGGAATCACACAGTTCCAAGGGCTCGTTCTTACGGTGAAACACATCTGCCGTTCAGTGCAGTCCAACCACGTCCAGCGCGTCTCGCCCCTTGGCCGCTATCTTTAAAATGAGACTGTACGTTCTAAAAACCAAACACCGCAATCTCGCCCCAAAAAGGCACGCCAACGAGCAATCAYAGCACCGATTGCTCAAACTGGGGAAACACTCGGTTGAAACGTTCCCACCGGCCCTGCTTGTGACGGCTGTCCGAACCCAGTGGCTGCTGTAGGACTTGGGGGTCTGTTACAGCTATGGCACAACTTGTCAACTAAAAACACTCTCCTTGAGCGCAGAGCGGGATGSAAAGCAGAGAAGGAAGAGCAGGATTTCCACTGTAGCTCCCTAGAATCCAAACTTTTGTAAATTTTAGCCAGAATTAACGTCTTCCTTAGCTTATACTCACACACCAGATGCAGAATAGGATGCGTTTTGGTCTGCAGCACCCAGCAAAGATACCCTCTCTGAAAATAAGAACACATTTTATTATACCTGCCCGTGTCAAGACACCTGCATCTTTTGAGGCATCCAGGTTTGAAAGTCGA
The DNA here is from genome assembly GCF_003343005.1 of Rhea americana. NCBI lineage: Eukaryota > Metazoa > Chordata > Aves > Rheiformes > Rheidae > Rhea > Rhea americana. The sequence goes on from NW_028186526.1 coordinate 138,028, forward strand.
ATGTTTCTTTGCAACCATTGTACTGAAGTTATTGCCRAATAACTGTCTCTCCAGAAACATAGCCCCAAACTATGATTTCTTTTTCCTGTGAGAAAAGCTGATAAAACTGTAGCGCATCATTCACCACCGCATTCAAACCGAGGAGAAAGTTCTCCCATACAAGAACAAGCTCAAACCTCCCCTTATTTTCACTTAAGGAAGTCCCTCTCAACTCGCTAAGCATATCTCGCCTGAAAAAAATGAAGCGTGTCCAGCCAGCGCACCCTTTGCATTAAAACCGAGATAACGTTAGATGCCGACCCCAGCGAATGCCCGCGCTGAGCAGCCCCAGCAGCGCTGCTGCCTCCTGGCTCATTGTAAATGCCCAGACTAGGCAAACAGGAAGACGGATGGTTATTCACGCAAATTTGGGCCACCACGATGGGAAAGGTGCAGAGAGAAAACATTATGGCCAGAGCTCCTTTGAAACAACCTGACAGTTGATAGATGAGCATCCATAAAACGACAAAGGCTCCCTGTGTAAAGCCCCTTGCTACCAATGTCTTCTCCCTGGGAAACTAATTACCCTGTACTGTCAGTGAAAATATTATTTTTCCGGTAATTATTTTCTCTTTTCAATGACAAAGGGACCATGAGGAGCAACCCCCCCCCTCCATTTTTGCCAAAATTTTGAGTTAAAAACATCACTCAATGCTGTACATGTGATTTTAGCTAAGGGATAAGGGGAGCATGTTTTTGTGATGCTGATTTCCGTCTGCAGGTTTTGCAGTGTGTGCATAGTGAAGAGCAGTGGAGACAGAGTTTCCCCCCACGCTGCCATAGCAGAGGTTAGACAGCAACAGCAGCAGTGGGATGGAAGTTACTGAATGCAAAGGGATATCTATCAAAACGTATTTATATGAAGAKCTGGGGGGTGAAGTCTTTTTCCTCACTGAAGAGTTGGGTCCAGTAGCCATTTGATTAAAGTTACACCATAAACTAGTCTTAATTTGCAGGTTTATACACATCAGAAAAAGCAGAGAAGGTCCTAATCCAACTGTCAAAATTTAGCTAATCCCCATATTTGGGAGGCTGAAGGTCCAAAACTTTGCCAACATTTGAGTTGCTAAATGGCTGCTATGCATGATTTGACATATATTGTAGGACACACTGTTTGAAATCTGAATTTGGGTTCAAAAAAAAAAAAAAAAAAAGTGAGAGAAAGAATCAAATTAAGCTTCTACTTTATTAGAGTTGCATCTCTCAGTCTACCAATCCATGGAAACAATGCTAGTAAATTCTGAAATTAAAATGCCCTGAGAACTCAACGTTCACTAGCATTAGAAAAAGAAGTTCTTATCATAGGAAAAAAAAACAAGAGTAATTGGATTACTAACAACTGCCTAACCAAAGTTTTATGTCACTCAGTGGTCTTGAGATTGTCACTAGAAAGATAGGTTAATAGAATAACGCAAGATTTGAATGCCCAGACAGATGGCCAAAAGTTTCCCCACGTGAAACCAAAATCCAGCAGATGTTAGCTCTCCTGAGCAAAGCATATGAAGGGGAAATAACATGCAAGGTGTGAAAGGGATTAGTCATCTTGAACGTGGGGTCATGCATGAGTAAAATTTCTAAATTAGATGAGACATAACGTGCTAGGTGAGTATATGTGCTCTCCAGACCTGAGAGGCATGCTGCTGCCTTTGCTTTGAGCCCCGGCTTCACCCCCCGCAAGGCTGCCGCACAAGCCCCTGCCGCTGCTGCACCCAGCTGCAGGACAGAGGGGCGAGGAGCACTGGTCCGGGTGGTGGCACAACCCAAGGAGGCAGAGCTTCTGCAGAGAAGCAGCATCTTTCTGCAGCCTCGCTGATCCGGTTTGCTGTGGGCGCAAGGACCCAAGGATACGTCGGGAACTGCATTGCTGGGGCTAATAACCCATAATCTCGCTCCGGGAGCCTCGCGTGGAGAGAAAGAGCTGCACGCGCGCGGACAGCTGTTTGAACGGTCACGCGCGTTTGTCACTGGCAATTAAACTACACATCAGCAAGYCGCTCAGGCCCATTAGAAACGGCTAAAGTCGGGGGGGAGCCTTCTGGTGACCAAGTTCAAATTCAAAGATTAGTTCTCTCAAACAGCGTGGCTGAAGCTTTCACATCACCATCATCAACGMGACAGTCTGCAATCTCCCGACTGCTGCATTTCGTGTTTGAGTTGCCGTCAGCTTCCCCTGGGTAACATTGTCATCCCTAGTAAATATGTTTACAAAAGCCTCCATTTTCCATATAATTTCTCCTATGTTGCAGAGCATGTTGAAAAATCACCTTTGTTACAACCTCTGAGGAAGAGCCTCGTTTCTTCCTAGAGAGCTTTATTCAGTGGGGAACAAAAAGAGAGAGAGAGAGAAGAGCTTCTCTTCCACTCTGGGACCATCTGTGTGTCAGTCAGGATGCAAAACAACTAARATGGGAAATGCCAGGCAACCGTGCACCGTCACGCTGAACAGGTGAAACAAGCAGCTCCGACACTCTTTGGAAACACTCATCTTCAGGAGAGGAAAAAAGATCTTCTGCTCGGGCTTCTTATGAAGCACTGAAGTATAAGGATTTACTCTCAAGACACATTGGCTAGGTAAAAGCTGAAGTGTCTGAGGACATGTTCTTTCTCGTTTACAACGCCCGTTCTTTCTTCCCATGCATAAGCAGCTRGTGGTTTTCAGTTTGGGATTTGACTGAAGAAAACTGGTTTGAAACATCTCACCCAGAAACGTAAATTTGGAAAAGACCTAGGTTACTCATGAAAATGTAATATAATAGCTGTGAAAACATCCACCCCAGAAAACAGAAGCTGTCTAAACTGCTGAATCAAAACCCAATCACTTAAGACTAATTTGTTCTTCTCAAGTGACAGCTTCTGTTTATGAGGAACCTAAAAAAAAAAAAAAAAAAAAAAAAAAAAAAAAAAAAAAAAAAACACTTTCTAACCCGTTGTTATTATAGCCCTGCTCAGTGAGCCCTTCAGATCTTCATGCGGCAATCCTTTCTTTACCCGGTCTGGGAAACGTTTTTGATCTGACAGCACTAGTTTTGCTTCAAGAAGCCRGGAAGAGCTAGTAGAGGGGTATGGACAACCGGCAGTTTAATATAAATGAAATATTGCGTGGGCTTTGCTCCGTTAAGAACAAAAACACCCCCCAAACCCACAACGTAAAGAACGGAGTCAGTTCTGCCTACACAAGTCTCGGCCACGAGCCTACGGTGAAGCCGGCGGGTCAGATCCCTGCAATATTGSTCTGGGGCCGCTTTACTCCCTTGAAATGGTGAAGCAAACCTACAAAGCCTGAAAGGCTCGTTAATATTCTGAAGAGAGGTTCGACTTTCCCTAAGATTAGCATGGCACTGATTAGATATGGCATTTATTAAAAAGGGTTACAGATTATTCAAACCTATGCGCAATAAAAAGTTTCACTCTCACAAAGCTTTCTATCTGCTGGAACAAGTAGAGTTATTCAACTGACAAGGAAAGAATGAATAATCTTCATATGCCTTATATGCTCAAGGGGAGAAATTTGGAAACATAGCTCTGAACCACAGCCAGGTAAACGTTTTAARTTATTCCCAACAATTATTCATATGAGCTTAAATTAAAAATATTGCAGCCATACTCATATTCCTTCCAGTTTATTTCAACAAAAAGCCATTCAGAGTTGGGTTTTACACCTTCTCTCATAAATGAAAGATCAACTTAAAATGTATTTTCACTGAGAATTTGAGTGTGAAACTGAATTTTAAGGCTTAAGTTTCTCTATTTACAGAAAAGGGACAGTGTCAGTAAAAAAGAAGGTCAGATTGCGTAAAATTTAAGATATTTTGCGTTTCACCTCTGCTAAAGCCAGACAATATTCCCCCTTCCCTCCCCACCCCCCCCAAAGTTCTGGTCAAATTTTTCACTTCTGCAGTATAAGCATTTCACACATTACTTAAAGTTTCCATCACCTTCAAAGGAAAACCAGTGGAGACTCATTTCCTGCAATGCAGACTGTAACAAAAGCGCCCTGGTTGTTTGCCACCCCAGTGGAAGCACTACCAACTGCTATCTACAAGCCATTTGGTATAACTGGCATTAATACCAGTTGAATGAACACAGACAGCTCTCTTACAAGTCATTTTCCACTTAAATCACAGAGAACTCTTCCAGTATAACATGATACTGTCTTAGCCTTTCCTATCAACGCAAATAAATTGAATGGAAAGCCAAGGAATGAACATTCTCCATATAGTGTTATGATATTGTCACCTGGGAAAGAAAAGGTCTTCAAAACACAGATTTAATATTAGACCTTTCTTCCACCACACCTACAAATACGGCAGGGTCTATAGTAGAAAATGCTAAACCAGTTTTGGTGGCAACAGGTGAATACAGCCAGCATTCCCCGCAACTGGTAGAGCCATGCCCAAGGGTCCAAGTAAAACGGTCTAGGTTCGAACATTAATTTAAACAAAGTTCCTACCTACTTCTCATATATGCCAGATCCATTTTTTTCACTCTGTTTTGAATGAATCGTCACAGGATTGGCCTTACCAGTTAATACAGCAAAGCTCATTACGGAATGAGATGCACTCACCATGAGCACAAGCCAAAGTTTAAGGCTAGCTGTTTAATAGCAATGGTTGACATCACAAATGGGTACGTTTTTGCAAAAAAAAGGTTACAATTTGTTTCTTTTCTGTCAAAAGATCTAGCCTATTTTAAGTAAAACYCATGTTTTCACTGATTTTTTTTTCAAGTTTTACAACTGTGTAGATCCCAGTGACCGAAGAAGGAAAAAAGGTAAGATTTCAATTTTTTTCTATCATTAAAAAAGCTGCTCAGAAATCATTATTCATGAAAGTGCAATGGGAAATGAAAACGGAGGGATTCATTTACCAGACTGGAAATGTAACAGCCAGGCAGTATAGTTCTGTGATAGGTCATGATCTCGAGAAAAATCAGCAAATTAACTTACTTGGCAAAATACCAAAGAAAATAACTTCAATCCTTTAGAACTTGATAATCTGATCTGTAACAACAAGGCCAAAACCCCCATATAAGGTTTCCACAAATCTAGCTACACGGACGATTATCCTAGCACAACAGGGAACAACAAAAGGCTGATCCACAGCCCAGCAAAGCTAAATGTTTAAATATGCCTTCGATACACGTCTGGGAGATGGGATCTGTTCCAAGAAAAAGTGATTCTTTCTTGGAGAGGAGGGAAAAAAAAGAGAGAGGGAGAGAAAGGAATCTCCAGAACGTAGCAGTAATTACATTTATTTCTGAAAGGTGCCACAGTAAGATTTGAACACTCTTAGAAATTAYTTTAAATGCTATCTGTGACCTTCTCAGTATTCTGAGTACAATAAATAAAGCAGATAAGATCTTCTTAGTCAAGCCCTTTGGAAAAATCTCCTTTCTAAACCAAAAAAATCAAAAATTTTTGCGTTAGACTGGAAAATTCGTCAAAGAGGTTTTGTCAGCTTTATATCTTGACCTTACCAGCCTTGAATGACACGCAATGGGATGACACTGTGRAGTTAGTTTTAGAGTAAACGACACCACATGATATATTCAAAATGACTGAACTTTGTTGTGCTGCTAAGCAATGGTGCGTATACGCCTAACTCCACCGACTACGCAAACTGAATAAGCAGTTAGTACCGAGAAAAAAGGGTTTAGGATGTGCCACGCAATAGATTGAAACCTCAAAAGAATCCCAGAGAAGTTTTTGACACTCGTCACACAATCTCAGCTTTATTCTGAAGACTTTACTCAGCCCTTGGGTATAAGGACAGTCCTAGTCTGTAACACAACAGCCAAGGAGAGCCAGACCGTCAACCCTTATGGACGGGACCTTTTGGAGATAGGAACGATCAGAAGAGGCAGGGACAAAACGAGTTTGAAGCAGTCACAAAAAAGCTTTCTTCTTTTTTTTTTTTAAAAAAAAAAAAAAAAACACTCTTTGCTATTGCAAACTCCACGAAGGAACCAGCAGAGTTTACAGCGTTTGTGCACGGGATTCTTCGGCGCTCGTAGCTGCTCTAATCCCCACAGAGAAACAGACCGAGATTGTGTTACAAAGGGCGATGAACTACTGTAGTAACTGCTGTTCCAGACTCCGCAGAGAAGCCGGAGTGCATAATGTTGATGAACTGGCGCCCTCAGAATGTCAGAGCCTTAATTCTAGTATTATTTAGGAAATGTTAATTGTTTCCAAATGGTAGAAATCTCAATTTCAGTGGAAATCGTTTTGTCACAGCAGCTACAAAAGATGACCTTAACGGTGTAGGCTCTACCTTTGGCTCCATAAAACAAGTTCCATGCATTTTAAACACTTTTTTTTTTTTTTTTAATTGAAAAAGTGTTTGAAGATCAGTTTTCTCTACCTTTGCTTGCCATAACCCAAGCAGATTTCATGTTCTGCTGCGGTAAARAGCATCGCAATGGCCTAAAACAGTGAGGACTACAGATTTAGTTGTTCCTGACATCCTTGCCTCTGAGGAGACAAAAGCAGAAGCCCAAAGGCAAGTCCTAGTAGGCAGGTAAGGAACACGATTCTGCTTTTCAAATACAGCTTAACGGAGAAATGGAAACATTTCATTATTTACGCACTAAACAATTTGTTTGCCTTTCTTCATTAATGGCGCGCTCTCTAAAGATAGCCCATAATCAGCTTCTCCTAGAAAAACTAGACCAAAACCATCTTCCCATTAGCCCTTTCATAAYAACCAGTGATAGCCAAAAACAGAGGCACTTGGAAGGCATGAGGGCAAAAGAAAATGATTTCACCTCAAAATGAAGTTTTCTACTTTAAAAAAATACAAATACTCAAAAATTACTCCAAACACTTTTCTGAGCAAAATTACACGTATCAAAGGTGACAGCTGAAAACTTTCARTCAAACTCGCATAGTCTGTTGGTCTCAGATCGCTCGCTATCTTGGGGGTGCAACCCATGTTTACATATATATAGCAGGGATAAACTGACAGCCACATTAAACAGGGGCTGAAACTTGATTTATTGATCGCTGAATTAGAATTATTCTTTCTTCCCCTATGGCAAGCCTTGGGGCATACTGAAAAACCCCACTGCACAGTCAGTTGCGACAGTTAACTTAAGAACTACTGAAATGATGGTTTCGTGCARTCTCTGCAGCCAGAGAATCTGCTCCAGTCCCTGTTTTCAAATCAAGCAGGGAAACAAAGCCCGCAGGATGTGCACGGTATCATGCTCTATACCTTAAGCATCATTTAAAAAYGGTCGCTTTGGGAAAATTGAGAATGTGCAGTTAGCATCCACGCTAATTACGAGCAATAACTTACATCCAGTTGAGCAGATTGTTTTGACTTGCTTCTGCTGCGCGTCTACAGACTTCAGAGAATTTCACAAGGTCTAGGCCAGTACGGGATTTGGCCAATACTATGTCATCTGGCCTACAGACCTCTCTCCAAGCATAATACATTGCTGCAGTGGATTGTTTTTAGCATACCTACATGAGAATCATCAGGCAGTACAAGGTGTTTGACATGAMTATCAGGAAAAGCAGTAAACACAACCTGACAGATAATAGAATAATTCCTGGCCCTCTGTAGTATAAAAGACTCTTATGAATACCTGTCTCCAGTTTCCTTCTACACTATTCATACAGATCCATGCTACTCATATATATTCACATGCTATATATACACACATATGYGTGCATGTGTATACATATAAGTGGGAACAAGAGACTGGARGCATTTSAAGGTACACATCTTACATGCGTTGTGGACTCATCCCTCTCCAGCTTGCAATTTGTTGCTATCCTGGCATTTGCACGGACTGTCCTCTGGTGCAAGCCATAAGGTTTGCCAGGCTCATTGCTGACACAAGAGCATAGGGAATAAATTAACTGGAAGGCCAAAACCTAAGTGCTATGAATCAGATGTAATAAAGATGTCTTGTAAGCATCTGAACTGGAAGATAAATTCCTCAAGCCTATTACAGGTGCCCAGACAAAAGCTGCTTTCCTCTCCAGAACAAGGGAAAGAATCATAATTTTGCTTAAATCAATTCAGTTCTGCTTTAATCTGCCGACTCCTCTATTGAATCTCATGCTCAAGTGCATCCAAGCAGACTAGGGTATATCTCAGAGACATCAGAAGATCTAAGAGGACATCTTAGACTTACTGCCTTTCATTCCTACAGGCTCTCTTGTTTGTAATTGSCATTTGAACCTCAAACTCAGTTAGGAAATACTGTATCATTTCTGCTGCGCTGATACTAGAAGTATGAACATTTGTTTCTCTACCTCTGGACATGCATGAAACTCTTAATTACTTCATAAGAACGCATATACTGCAGCAGACCCCAGGTCTCATTTTGTCCACAGTGGCCACTAACATGATTAAGAATATGGAGAACAGAACTTATTGGATGATCTTCCCACGCACATGGCCATCATCTCAATACGTCACTTTCTTTGATCCATTTATTTTTCTCCACAGAACCCAGCTGTGATGAGTCCGATAAGGTAACTATGCAAAACTTTAAAAAAGACTAAAAATAAATCAAGCTATCTGATCATTCCCTTAGGTCCCTCCATATCCTGTAACACGAAAAATGGCAAAAAGTTCTCTTCACCTTGAGTYTACAAAACTCTGCAAACTCTGAAAATTGATTAAGATTATTGGTACTACATATCCTGACCTAAGGGGAGAGGAAAAGTTGTTTTCAGCCTAACCAGTYTGCTCCCTGAGCAGCATTCACCGAGGAAATGCAAATGCTCATAAAGATGAATATGCAAACAGATTTGGGGTGGGGAGGGGGAGCTGGATTGAGGAGGAGGAGACACAGGGATTTCTTTATTTTGGTAAAAAAAAATAGGAGAACAAGAAGATAAGCAACAATTAAAAGACCAGAGAAACAGAAAATCCTGCAGTATTAGGCAATTTGTCTCAGAGTTGTCTGCCATCATTTTCCCTCTCCAGCCCTTCTTGGAGGGAAAAAAAAACAAAAGAAAAAAAAAGAAAGAAAAAGAATCTCAGAGCACAAGAGAAATGCTGGTGGATGTCAAACATTTAGAGGAGAAGATCACAGGCTGCAGTGGAGATGGCAGGCCTGTGAGCAGTGCCAAGAGCAAGTGATGCATAAAATCATTAAATGTGAAGGGCTGGGCAACAGTGCCTAGACTTATCTGGAAGTTTAATCAGAGAGAAGAATTGCAAAAGAAAAGAATAGAGACGGCTGAAAGCTGCAAAGTTATGTGTTTGACCTTTTTATAACAAACTCCCCCTTCTCCCCCCAGCCAGAAAGAAGAAAAAAGGAGAAAAGAAAGAATGAAAAGGAAGCCCAAGCAATCTCAGTGCATTATTGAGGCTATTATCAAATGAGTATACAGTTATTTCTCTGGCTCTGGCTCTCCCAGGAATGCAGATGTGGCCGGAGTACCTGACAGCTGTTTACTCAGCGCAGTCTCCACTAGTGGAGATGGGCTTCTCGTTTTTACCTCTCAGAAGATGCAGAAAATAACCAGCGTCACCGAGTGGGCTCCAGGGATTGAGAGTCCGCGGTACGACAGAGCGGCTCCACGCCAAGCGAGCTCGCCARTTCTCTGTGGAGAGGCCAAACCTCACCCTCTCCCCTCAGTCACCGAGGTTCTCCATACRAATACGGGAGGTTCTCGATGGACACGGTGTGAAAGCAGCTGCACTGTCCTCCTCCTTACGCCAAAAGGTRCAAGCAAGCACCTGAATGCAATCTTCTAGAGAGCCAGTACCATCTGAAAGCAAGACCTCGAGACCCATCAGGGCCAAGCAGGACGTAATACAGCACAAGAGCTTGCTCGCTTCCCTCCAGACAAAGGACCCGGCCCTAAAAATAAGGCGCCAAGTAGAGTATTCAAGTTAAAATAATCACTGCTGAGATGAATGTACTCTGAGCTATAGCCCTAGGGCAAGTACTCCAAATGTGTAATTCCAGTCTAGTTCTCAGGGAATTAGCAGGCTACAGTTAAGAGCAGTGCTTAGCRTGTACGCGACAGTCCATTTTTACCTGAACAAAAGTCAGTGCATCACCTGAGAAATGCCAAAAAAAATATTACTTAACAGGAGTGTTTTAGCCTGGTACATCACTTTTTCAGAAAGYATCCTACAGTTTTTGACACCTACAGGCAAGAACAAGACCTCAGCACAGACAGGCACCCAGCTGCGCAGGGCAACCTTGCAAGCATTCATCAAAACGAAGCRGGACTGTAAAACGGGACATGGGGAGCAAGCACCCAAAGAGGTCTCTTCACGCTCTCACCTCTGCTTGTTGTGTGGCTCCTGAAGCGGTTGCTGGTTGAGGAGGAGGACTGCCTGTGTAAAATAACTCCAGCAAGAGCAGCGGTGAACTGCYGAGTCCTTAGAGCCGGGCCACAAAGCGGCTAGCTGCTCACATAGCACTCCAGTGAATTGCAAAGGGGTAGAAGAAGTGAGAGCACGCACACTCAGCACTCGTGCTCATTTCCTCCGAGTCTACCCCAAGTGTCACAAGTTACTAACAACATCYGCAATTTCCCCTGCCGCTAACCAGAGCGGCCAGCTTCTCAAGGACGCTTGACTGCGAGGTCTCTGCTTGTTCTCCACGCGAGCTGCAGGGAGCCGAGAGCTTTCAAAACTCCATTCACCTCATGAAGGTGGGTGGCATTGCAGGGGTGCATAGAGCTGACTAGAAGTCAGAATTAAATCCTCCACAGTGGGAAATCTAACTAGCCGTTTAAATGCTAATATCTGCCCAGAGAGCCCGTTTCTCCAGACTCTGCTAGCTACGAATCCGACCGAGAGCAACACAGAAACAGCAAGCAACTCTTGCGATCAGCAACTGCCACGGACAAATAGGTGAAGAATGAAAAGGTGCTTCCTCCTGCCTTCACCACTGCATTAAACAGCGAATCTGGCAATCAAATAAGAGGGCGCTCCTCACCTTCTGTACACGCTGGGAGCTTCCACAGCAGAAGAAGAAACAGTCAAAGACTCTTCAAATTCCTGCAAATGCAAAGAACTTCAAATTCATCAAGAGACCTCTGAGCACAACACTATGCTAATGAGAGTCACAGGAGTAAAGTAAGTTGGAAAAACGTGCCCAATTTGTATGGGAATTTGCCGTGCCGTGTTCCTAAGCTTCCACAATGCGTGGGGATGCATAAATTGTGAGGAGTCCCTGAAGAATTCCCCAGGCTCTTTGTGAAGTGGCATTTTCACATCAATGGCCTTTCAAAGGTCTTCCATAAAAGCAGTGACGGACACAAGGGGGCTTAATCTCGCTTCCTTCCCCCCAGCATTTTCAAAAGCAGTTGATGACTTTGGTGTGGAGCCTGAGTATCTCAAAGAGACCCGATTTTTCTAGTGACAGAAGAGTTAAAACTCAGGGTCTTTCCAAATTGAGAGCAAACAACTGAGGCTTCGAGGATCAATGGTTAGGATCTGCAGATTTCTAGTGAGGAGCCTTRCATAAAAGTGCCCAGATGAACTTTAAGCTGGATACCTTGCTTTTTCACAGCACTGGACAAGTATAGCACTGAACTACTTTCCGCTGGCCACCTAATATTTGAAAAGTGGTTGTAAAGTGGTGAAGCAAATGACAAAGCCCAGTTGGTTAATGTCATCTTGAGAAGGGAACAAACGCAAAATGCCAGTAATCTTATCAACTGCACTGTGAGACATCCAATAATATTTTCAGGATTTTACAATACTACCTTGAAGGAAGCTCTAGATGAGTGCATCATCCAGAAACGCAGAGGTGAAGTCAGAGCATTCGCTCAGTTCCTCTTCCGATTTGAAGGGCAGGGGAAGAGGAGGAGGGGAATAGTATTTTGGGGTCTTTCTCCACCAGCAATACACCTCTTTTGAGGTGTAGGCAGCACAGCCACTACGCCAGAAAGACTACACAGAGCAATGGACAGYGTGAGCTGAACCTCTGATAAAAAGAATGCAACCGTAATATTATTATAGAGCTTGAGAGGCGAGGGGGAAAAAAGAGAGGAAAAGAATAAAGCGACTAAAAACATCACTCCTCCTCTTTCCCGCCTGTAGGCTACCCGACGAGACGGCGCCCAGGTCCGGCGCAAGCAGCAGCCGGGCTCCACCGGGAAGCCCGAGGCAGCCGCGCGCTGCCGTGGCTCTCCCGTCCCCCCGTCCGGCCCCGCTCCGAGCACGCAGCGCACAGTGGGCTCTGTTTGGCCACGGCCTCTCCTTGCAGCTGTGCCGATGGCTCAGTGGGGAACGTGTCTGTTCTCACAAAGAATTTAACAAATTAACTATGAACAAAGTAGCCCGGAGACGACATAGATTAACACATGCTGTGTCATGCCAAGAAGAAGCTTGTCAGCTTGTTGTTTTCACAAATATGAAAGGAAAATTCCCAGGACCCACTAAATATATGGAAATGTTTTCATGTTTAGAAATGTTAGAAAAGAACACAGTCATTGCAGAGGGGAAATGAGAAACAGCCTAGATAAGAGCGTACGACAAGGCTCCTAGAAAGCATCTGCAGCACAAACAGGATTAAACACGGGCAGAACCCGCCTTCTCTGTGTTAACTCCACAACTGAAGGAGACTCTAAGGATGAATTTGAGGATCATCATCTACACGTTTTGCGTTTACAAGCACAGAAATAAAAACCCTAGAAAGCTCAGGGATGTTCTGCCTCTCCTTTACTCCTGTCCACGAAGAAGTGCCCAACTGCTGGAAGCACCCTGCGGGATGTACCACACAAGCAGGCATTGGTCCTAGCTCGCAGCATATTTTTAGGTAGTACAAATCTTCAGCGAGGCTTAGCACAGAATAACCTAAATCAATTAAAGGCAAACAAAAAAACCCATCCAAAACCTGCTTGGCATAATAGGGAATAGGATAATAACTAGTAAAGCATACCATGAAAATGGTACAACTTCACGACATGCATTAGAAGTCATCATTAGTGGACACCAATCGAAATATAAGCAATGTTTGAACAGGATGCTATTCAGAAAAATACAGGACTTACTGTTGCTACATCTGCTACAATACAGGATCTGCATAAAACACTCAGGTGTCAAGTCAGTACTAGACTTAAAAACTTGTCTTTTTTTATTCTTCACTTAATAGAACATCATATGGCACATTCAAGTTCAGTATTGAAATACTCTTTATGAAAGAGAAATAGCAATCGGGGAATAGACTGTAAATTATAGGAAAATATCGAAAGCTGATCGACCTACAGACAAGTCCGAGTCTGCCCAAATTCTATAAGAACCTCATTACTTTTAAAAATGATTTTTAAGTTCTTCAGCAAAAGAGACATCTTCTTAAAAACACTTATAAGAAGTCATCAGATGCAAAATTTTTATATTGTCAAATTCTAATCTTATAAATCAACATCAGTCTGAAGGATTTATAAGGAAAACTGTTCAAGTCTACTCTTACTCCTGATCTCCAACCTATCGTAGTCTTCACTCCGTCGCATCTCGACATAAGCAAACATGATGAGTGTATCTTATACACCCCCCGTCTTCATCTTTCTTCATATTGTACCTAGCAGAGCAGACTTCGCTCTAAAATTGCTTTGTAGAAGCTTTGTACGAGAAGCTTTGAAACAGAGCCATGGCCCCCACTGCGCAGCCAGCCTGGATTTGTCATGAACAAGGCATAAGTTGAACCAGTCCTATGTCCACCTGCTGCAAGCAACAGCTGAGGTAGATGAGAGGCTCAGCATGATGTTGTACCTCATGACTTTATTAAGGCTTTTGACATCTTTCGTGTGACAAATTGTATCTGCAAGTTAGAGAAATGGTGTCTTGATGAAACTGTTGCAAGGCAGGTGCAAAGCTAGCTGCTTAGCTATAGCCACAGCGTAATTATCTGTAGCTTGCTACCAAGGGAGCTCTTCTGTGCTATTTTGCAGGGATCTGCTGTTATCTGAAGCTCTCCGATAGTCTAACCACTTGGATGCTGATATTCCGTTTGTAATTGAATTTGTATGTGCTATCAAGGTAGGAGGACTGTACATTGAAGGATCAACATTGGAATTCGAAAGAACTGTGACAAATTACAGAAGTGGTCTTGAAAAGGAGGACAGTGTTCAAATAGGGTATTCTAGAGAGGTAGGACACACAAGTACAGAAAGGGGAAGAACTGGTCAGGCATTAAGTCCTCACAAAAAAAAAAAGATCTAGAATAAGGAAGAATCGCTAATCTTGAGTATCCTGCTGCTACAAAAAGATCAAGTGCCATGCAGGCTTGCGTTTACTTAGGTTACAAGACCACATGAAATGTTCCTTGTAGTAGACATCCCTCAGGTAACGCTTCCATTAGTATACAGCGTCCCGTTTCAAGAACGGGATGGATGTTAACCAACCAGAAGGATCTCAGCAGAGAGCAACCAAGGTTATATTTACTTGATTTTTGCATAACCATTAACATCAAAGTAACTGGCTTGTCTTAAAATAAAGAAATGAGACTGAAGATTTTGCAAAGGGAAAAGGAACGATCAGCTCTGATAGCGTTGGTTAATAGGACCAAACCCCACAGAACTGGACTGCAGCAAGAAAGAGTCAAGTCAGGTATTAGCACAGAGTTCTCTAATGGAAAATGAGAACAGATTGCCATCACCTGCACTCCTGTAGAGGAGGCTAGAGAAACATCTGCAAAGGATATGCCTGAGGAAAGGCAATTTGAGTGATCCAGAGGTTTGTTGAAACCCCATTTTCTACAATCTTATGAAACAGATAAAAAAGCAGAAGTGCACATAGAAAACAAGGCTACAGCTGATACATGTTTGAATCTTAGTTATTTATCATAATAGCTGCCATGCAAACACAATCTTGACTTGAGGCTCGAAAAGCCCTTTTAAGCAGGAAATTACAATAAACCGCAGATTGTAAAGACACAAGCCCACAAGCTTGCAGTACAGGGGAAACGATGCCAGGTGAGACTGCAGAGACCCTGCCCCTGGTGTTACAGCCTGGCAAGGAGAGCGCGGCCAGGTCCATCTGGAGCAGGGAGGTCCCGCAGGCATCACCCCACCCTCCGCAGAGCAGGCTGCAGGAATTACTAGTGGATCCCCCAGGCCACACAGGAACCTCCTGTCATATCCCTTCACCGGACAAGAGGCATTCCTCTTTTCCTCCCCCGTGGGCAGGGCTGTTCCTTGGACACAGTGGAGTAGCATTCGGTCCTTAAGTTTACCTTAAAGGAGATAAGGCAAGGGTAGATGCAGAAAGGAAAGCAAAGCTCAGTATTGTAAGGTTTTTGTTTGCTTGTTTTTTAATCTAGATCTTTAAAAGTAGAATAAAAATGGCAATCTTCCTAGAACTTTTCTTGTTCTCAATTTTTACGTTAGTCAATCCTTTCTTCAGAAAAAATGTTTGACAGTACAGAAGAGAAAAAGTGAAGTTAAAGGTCACCACATCAAAAGTATCAGACAGTATTTTTAGCTACCATTCTTAAAATCCCACCTGTTTTTCTTGCTAATACCTATTTAATTTCAATCACCAATTAACTGTTTGATTAAAGGAAGTCTTTGCTAAAGATCCAACACATTTACTCTGCAGTAGATATTTTCCATTGCCCACAAATTCTCCTGGGAACCCAGAAACCAGCCTTAACCACCCTCATATTTCTTAAGGGACAAACAAGCCATTAGGAAGCATCTAAGAAACACAACCGCATTCCCAAAAGCTGTAGGTCTCCCCAACCTGAGCCCAACTGACCACAAACAACAGAGTGCCCAGTGCTGACCAGGAGGAACTAGGCAATACTGGTCGCATCTAGTCAGGCCAGAAATGGGCATGAGAGGAGCAAAAAAGGGGTCTATTTTCCCCCAATAAGGTTAGCGAAGAAGGTATCACTCCACACCAAGTATCGAACGACCGTGAGAAAACCACTGTGCCCATAAACAGCCCTGCAGCCTCGAGCCCAGCGAGCTCCCCTACACAGCAGTGAACCTCTCCTTGCATTGGGACACCTCACAAGGTTACTCTTGGGGAGTTATGAGAACCGCTGACAAGAAACTGTTGGAGGGGTAAGAAACCAAGACTCAGGCAATTGCAGATGTGCAGTAAGATCCACTCGCTATGACTTTGGCTGTATTGCCATCTTCAATAAATTTTGTTGCAATAAACCCAGACTTAACACCCCTCCCTGCTCCCTTGTGACAAAAAGTTTCAGCTCTTAATTCAGAAGAACAAACTGCACAAGTCTTGTTTAAGAGTCTTTCAGGTCACCGCAAGAAGTTAGGCTTAAAATAATAGTCTTTCGTAAAAGCCAGAACTACCTACCAGTTGAGTCAGGTTTCATTTAGGGAAAATATTCAATCTCACCACCTCTAAACAAAAGTATGCGTCAAGAAGTAAGACCACGGTACAGCAGAGGAATGGAGGAGTCATAAGGTACCAGAAGCATTAGGCAGAGAAAAGAGTCCTCCCTTACCAGAACCTCAACGCTCTGCGCGGACGAGAGATGGAAGAGGCACAAGGAACACGGGGAGGCCCCATCCCTCCCTCCCATTCCTGGGGAAAGGGGCTGGCAACATCCCTGGACCATCCCAGATGTGGAGCCCAGCTGGAGCAGCAGCTCCCCACCCAGCTCCCTGCCTGCAGTGGGGGCAGCACAGCTACACGCTTCTACAAGCCCAGCACCCCCACGAGATCTACCAGGCAGCACATAGCGATAGGTTTTTAATAAGGCTTGTAGAATTGCAGTACTTTAAACATGCTGATCGCATACCATTCATTTATTGATCAGACACAGGCCATACAGTCACAAACCTAGAATTTGCATATCAGTAGAGCATTCACCATCTTTCCTCCAAAGACGGAGTCTTTGCTACCACAAATAACCTTGTGGAAATAAATGGAATTGCTCACACAAGTAAAGGTTACGCCTGCAAATAGCAGCCGGAGGATTTGACTGCCACACACAGCACAAAAGACTCATCAGTGAAAAGAATGTTTTAGCAGAATTTGTTTTATCACAGTATTTTATTTCAACATGTGCAGGAGCAATGTCTTCTACAGTCTAGTTTGTGCAAGGTAAAAAAAAAAAAAAAAAAATTGATAGAAATGACCTGTAGTGTTACTTTTCCATTCATGCACGAAAAAATAAAAATTACTTCAGAGTTTACTTCATGCATCTGTCCTCTGAACTTATTTCTTTGCTTTCGTTATGAAAAAGGTGAACTAGGGAAAGCTCAACTGTTTTTTAAAAAAAAGGGCATTTTAATGCTTTCCTTAACTCCCACCCTTGTTGCAGCCGCAGCGCTTTGTTTTAGAGAGGAGTAGCAACAAATTGTTACAGCTTAATCTTTTCTTGTCAAATCTAGACCATATTTTATTTCACAGAATCAAAAACAGTATCTTAGAACAGTTACTAGAGGTTGAAGGCTTCCGGATTTGAAGAGAGCAGGGCAATTTCACAGGACATTTCAATCCAGCTACAGATTTGGACTATTAATGTAGAAGTTAATGAAAACAAGGTTTTAAAAAAATAGGAACCAGCAGTGAGTCAGCATTTTAGATATTCTTAGGTTGAATAATTTATTGTTTTCATCAGCCTGTTGCCAAAGAAAAACACTACAGGACTCTTCAGAGAGCAAATACATTTTTCTCCAAAAATGAACATGTACAGAATCCTGGTTTGGAGAAAACTGAAATGTAACCATTTGGAAAGGACAAGAAGTAAATTAAAATTTCATCAATTGGAGGGTGAGATTCATCTAACACCTGTATCTGATATTAGGCTGTTTCCTGATGTATTTGAACTTGCCTCTTCAACTAAGAGAAAAGGATATGTGTGCTAGAGGTTAAAAAAAATGCACACTGGAAATAGCATCCTCCTTTTGGCTTTTAGATTGTTCATCAGTTAATAGTGACCTCTAAAAATACTTTCATAGTTAATTTTTTGATAATTTGGCCAGTTTTCAGGCAGCTTTGAAACACTGAAAGCCTAGGCACACACAAAAAAAAGCTTGTTGTCATTCGTCCAACCCTTTACATCTCTAAGGAGGATCAGTTTAGGAAGGTATTCATTAGTTGCTACCCTGGCTAAACTGAAATGACTAGGGTACGTTATCTGTTACTGTGCCAAAGACACGTAAAAGGATTGAATCTGATCCCTTCCTATCCTGCCTACGCTGAACCTCTGTTAACGAAAACAGCCACGAGAGATAACTGACAGAGAAGGCCACTGGCCATGAACGAAGGGACTAAGGAGACAAAAGCAATACTGAGAAGTTGCAAAATTTGACCCTCGCACCTAAGTATCTTGATCCTTGCTCATAGCACTCCATGCAATAACATCGCTCTGAAATCCAAAACATCCTGGAAAGGGCAACAGAGTTCTGCATTTCTGACTTTGCTTTTCAGGCTGCACACAAAGTCACAGCACAAGTTTCCCTATACTGCCCCAATAATGTTTTCAGACCTGCTCTAGATGAGCTGAGACCTGACCGCTTCCATAGCTCTAACGTCCCGTGATTTCAACTGACCTCTCCAAAGAGGTGCCTAACAAGGGCTCCTTCAACATCAGCGAGAGTAATGGCTTTCAGAGTGAGGATGTGGGACCAAGGCCACCATTTCACAGCGACAATAAAGGTAAAGAAATTCCCTACCAGAACTCCAATGCAAAGAGGTTGATTTATGTCCCTAAATATGCAGGTTTTGATCCATTTCAAAAAAGACTTAAGTTAGTTATAACCAGGAACAGACTGCCTGCCTTAATTGTCTAAAATGGATCTTCAGACCCACCAAAAAGCAGTGGATCAGGTCCTTAGGTTCTGTTTCAGAATCACTTCAGGCTTGGGCACCATGGTATCTCAAGACAGACAGTACTGCTCTTTCCCCTCCACCCTTTTTCTTCTTTCTACTGCTGCAAATACATTAAGCATTCTGGTGATGTAAAGTGACTTAATTTATATTAAGCAGGAAAACTATTGATCTACTCCAGACGCAAATCTGGTCCACAGCATCTTCCTATCCTGTGGTATTTCCATCTCTGCTGAAGTCAAAAATCAAACATCATGGTGTGTGAAGCTCTTTTCCTTTTGTTCACCGTGCACCCTAAAAACACAGGTAGACTAAGATGTTCTGAGCCTGACTAGCAAGCTTTAATTTGTATTTATGTGCAAGGCCACCTTGATTTTTTGCAAGACATGTTCGCCTATTTATCTTTACACACATTTTGAAATTGGATTTATCAGAACCTGTTTTTCATGGTCCAGGCTAGGCTTGAAACATAGATATAACAAGGCAGAAAAAGGAAAGGAACAGAAGAATGCCTGAAGGAATGATTAAGTGCCTCTAAATTTACACAGTGAAATATAGACAGTTTAGATGTCCCAGCTATCTGCTTCTTTTGAGCTCGTGAGCAGTTTCGAACACCCCATGGTGCACTAAGATTAATTGAGTTCTGCATGCTTTTAGCCTGCTCGGGGTACCAAGGAGAAAGAATTGCCACAGCATCTCTATTTGCCAAAGCAAAGAGAATATCTCATTAATGTATGATTAATAGCCATTTGTGAAGCAATTAATTAGTCATTTTGACAGTAAACTTAACCAACATATATGCCTTCTCCAGGCCACAAGTTTGCTTAAAAAAAAGGTTCCTTCCCTGCATAYTCAACCCTCCAAAAATGAGGACAGAAAAAAAGGTCTTTGCATATTCTGGTCTTGTCCGATTTCATCTGGTGTGTCTTTAAGAACCACATCGCTGGAATGGAAGCTCTCTAACATGATTGATGGCTTCTCCTTCTATCTGCAAGTTGAAAATTCAGAGAAAGGGTATTTCTCCGTAGGTCTTGCACCTTATTGGTACAAGAGTTATTTCCACTTTGCTGCAGAATTGATTTGCAACTCTGGCATATGAGTTTGTGTATTTTTCTCACCAGCCTGTCACRAAGTATCACTCGGCAAGTCTTCGGTGGCATGATGGATTGTGGAAACGAGAGCCTCGCGACTTYGTTTGCCATCAAAGACCGAGATAATTGTCATTAACTTCTGCAAGTAGCAGAGCATCTGCATCCTTGCCTTGCGTGTCTGCATTTTACAAAGCATATTACACAGCAGATGTACGAAGCRCACACAGCCATGCTAATTTTATTTCATCCTAAACAGGAGACCAGAAATCTTTCCTCAGAGAAAGCTGCCTTGCTCCTCAAGTAAAGGACCGACAGGCAGATTTCTGGGTTGCACTTCAAGTTGTTCCGATTCACCAGGTGTCCTAGAATAAATTGCTAACCTTTCCTACATCCCAGTTATTCCATCTGCAAAATGGGCACCTATTTCCCCACCCCCTGCCACATAYGCACAATAATCATCTTCCAAAATAACCCATTAAAAAAAAATGTGAGGCTTTCTGACAAATATTGTCACTGAACCCAGTACAATGCTGCAAATACTATGACAACAATCRCTTCATTTTTCATCCGTATTGACGGTTCTTTGTTGGTCTTATTCAGGCATCACCGACTTCAACAGGCATTACAGCAATGCATTTAAGCACAGGATTAATTTTGAGCACGGACTTAAGTTCCAGTGAAGTGAACAGGGTCTAACACGTGCCCCAAGCGAGGCCGACGCTTAGGGTTTTCGCCAGAGTGATAGGTTGTTTAACGTGAAGGCTAACTGCGTCAAAACTGCTTCATCTGTTTTATATGTGTTACAAGAGCCTGAATCACTTCTGGGGATTAGAAAAATAAAAGTTAATACTTATTATCTTTAAAATAAGCTTACATTTGCAAAACCACCCCCCCTTCAACAACAGAAGTAGGACAGACAGAGCAGATGATGTACTAATAATCAAATGAGCTGATTGAGCCTGCTGSGAGTACAACATGCCCCGTACAAAACTAAGTTTGGCTTATTATTCTGGTTTTGTTTTTATCTTCTCCTCTACCTTAGAATATGCTTGGGTACAAATATAAATACAAAATCTTAGACTCTTATACTTCTCTAGAGCAGTAGCTTTTCTTCACAGCAAATCTGCCTGATAACCAACCTGGCATACTTCAAAACCTCCTTCCTTTATCTGCATCCCTCGTGGGAACAGTACAGCTCAGAAGTATTTGAAGTGGTAAAATTGTCTCCCATAACATTGATCATAATCAGCTATCATCTTTTTTTAATGTATAGACCATCTTCAGCATTCTAGATGTCCATGCTAATGCACGACAGTTTTGTGCTCGGGTTATCTGAGCACTAAGGTGATCACTTAATGGTATCAAAGAATTCAAACACAAAGAAACTCCTTACATAATTGAGGCAATGTAGCTGATAGTGCAGAAATATTCTCYTTGAGATATTTTTCATCATCATTTGGCTCAAACAATTCTAGCTATACCTACTCCTCTTGCTGTAAGAGACCAAGGCAGGCAATCATTCCTGCAGTTGTCCCGTGATGCTTTAAGGTTGTAGGCTGAGCCTTTCACTACATCACTACTTGACTATCCAACTTATTAGAGACCTGAAGTTTGTTAATTGGTGCTGGCCTGTGCTTTACAGTGGACAGTAGGTAGGGGTTTGTGAAGTCTATATCCCATAGACCCTTCTGCACAAGGGTCTACCGCCTTTGCAGGGACCGCCTTATCATTTCCAAGCCTCTATAGAAGACGCAAAGGAGGAAAGCATAGGTGGCCTGAACGCTGCTGCCAGAGCAACGCTTGTGAAAAACCATTTCCTGTTCTTGCAACAGCAAGAACAGCTCATGAGCTACAATCCTATTTCCCTGGTTCATGCCATTCCCTATCACAACCAGAGGCATTTCTATTGTCTTTTTTTAAATAGTCATTTTTTAAAAAAGAAAAGAGGATGTTAATATTTAGCCAACTCAGTGGAATAAGCATCACAAATCACCAGCAATGCCTCCATTTCTGGGCGGTCTAAGGTAGAAGCACAGAATTCATGCAGGAAAAGACGACAAGCCRTCCTCCCTTAGAGGCGATTCTTTCGGGTTAAGGCTAGCATATTCAAAGCAGCAGGTGCTTTTCCTCTAACTTGAAGGGGGATTTGGKCTGCAGGGCAGGATTTTCAGTGAATCTGACTGTGGCTCATATTTTCAGCTTTTCTGCATGTTCACCTTTGAGCAGCGGTACACAAATTAGAAGTATGTACGCACGCATTTCAAAAGCAGGTCATCTCAATCAGCCCATGTGGCAAAGGAAAACTCTCCGTCACCCCTGCTGCTACATGAAGCTTGAAAATCTGTTTACTCCTGCAAAGACATTAAAAAGAACCTCACACAGGTGGTAAATGACACTTCTGGACTAAAGACTGGAACGAGAAGAGGAAGCCTTTATACCATCTAAATCTTTGCTGCAGGGGTTTAAGGGATGCCAGCGTATTGACAGGGTAAAAGGTTTTAGCAGTGAACTGTCAGCTAGGGAGAGGGAGTACGTGAGCTGCAGGAGCACACAGAGAGACATCTGAGATAGACCTCAAGAGCCAGGCTAATATAGAGAGACATCTGAACCTGAACTCCCGCAAGCTGTCTGATTACTTCTGCAATAACTTGTTGGTTTTATTTAGGAATCTCTCTAGCTGGGAATGAAGTCTCTTATATCCTTCAAGTACCAGCACTTTATAAATGGAATAGCATTATAAAAACAACAGACAGATATCTGCACCTTTGCATATTAATGATGTGTTAACATTCTGGAGTGGTCTGAAATTCATAATGAGCATTCTCACCCATGCCCAAGGATACAGCAGGGTAGATGCATAAATACACACACTGCAAAGCAGCCAGCATCTACGTTTGCCAGTGGCTAATATAGGAAAGCCAATCCACAAGCACAGGGTCAAAATACACATTTTTTTTTTTTTAATTCACTGTTTGCAGTCTGAAGTTGCATTCTCTTTCTCTCTCTATGGTGACGTTCAGCATGACTGTCTGTCTGCAATGGACTACAAATTAACCACTGTGCATAGGGCAGATTAAGAGCTACATCCTCTGGTTGTGTTCATTGCTATATCTTTATTGACTCCAGCAAACCTATTCAAATTTACAGCAGCTGAGAACACGTCTCAGCATCATTCGTCACTATGGCACGCAAGATCAGCAAACACACTGAGCTTCTCTCTAGCCCCGCATGAATCCTGACAGCTAATGCTGRAGATGCATGGAGAACATGCACCCAGCCCCAGCTTGCTTCCAGACAGGGGCCCAAAATTCAGTAACAGTTACAGATTCAGCTYGGGTTTCCACTATATGTATTGCTTTCCCTTAGCCAAAGAAAGCTGCAACAGCTGCACTGCAGCAGCAGGATCCCTGTCCTCCCCCCAAGGCAAGCGACATCCTTGGAGGATGCCGAGCTTAGCTGCTCCCTCCAGACCCCTCGCAGGTTCCAGGCTCTGAGAAATCCTAGGGAGGCTTACAGAAGTACCCAGCCATGCTGTTCCGCACACCTTCTGTGTAGAACCTGAGTTAGAGCATATCCTGAGCCACGGAAATGAAAAAGTTCTCACGGATGAGCCTCAGCTCAGGATCTGGCCTGGAACTCCAGCATACCTTGGATGCAAAAGAATAGGGCTATTCAGTAAGTATTTATGGAAGGTGCATTGCGAGTGGTGTGAAGTGCTTCAGGACAGAAGTGCCCTAGCCCTCCTCTACAGCACATCTGGGTTTGACTAACARAACTACCTGAGATGCAACAGCTTCAAAGTCAGCGGTGCAGGCTTCGAGAAGCTCTGGAGCTGTGCAGCAGAGCAAGCACGCAACGCTCCTCATTTAACCAAAGCAACGAAGCACCCTCAGCCCATCTGAAGAAGTGGGCAAACTCTGCACAGGGAGATGCAGGGAGGAGCTGAGTGCCTGCACTGAGCATGAAAACCCATAGGAAGGGATCCACTTGATCAAAAAAGCAGCTTTCAGATTCTTTCAATATAGTTTAAAATGCTAGTTGGAAAACGTATAGGAAGCTTGCAGATTATTTGGGAGCTGCGTGTAATTCTGTGCGCTCCTCTGGAAGCCCGTTCCACTCAGCTCCCTACTCTTCCCAGAGGCAGAGACTAAACACAGAGTAATAAATAACCATAACCACAGAAACGCGGTAGCCTGACAAAGAACAAACAAAGAAGAAAGAAGCTGGAGCGCACAGAAAGGTTCCCCCGAGCCTGTATCACGCTCAGGCTTTGGAGAGCAGCTTTGGTGGAAGCTGACCTTGGCGGTGACCTGCAGCTCCCGTTTGAAACGCCTCGGCGTCAAGCCGCAACCGCAGCTACAAATCAGCAGCGTCACAGCTCGACGCAGCRACTGTTTTTAAGCATATAGGCAAGTCTCCTACTGAAGTTAGCCCGGTTGCACACGTCTATTAGGCCGTTGCCGAATCAGGGAAGAAGTAACCGCTGGATTACGAAGTTCTCAGAAGGCCACTGCATCCTCTTCWCACGTCCGTCTTCCCCCTGCCGAGTGCTGCGTGCCCCTAAGAGCGCGCAGCTTCGAGGGCAGCGTTTATGTCCGGATGCCGCCACTGCTATACGGAATTCGAGTAATAAAAGAAAACCCGAGCCTGGACCAGGAAGTTGAGCACACAGCAAATGCCTTGCCCCAAGGCAGCTGCAAAATATTCAGTATTAGAAAACAAGAGTCTACAAAAATATACAATTTCTACTGAACTTACTTCAAGTTATTACATTAAGTGAAAGTTTTCTTATTGCAAGACTTAATGCAGAAGCTTCTGACACTTCATGTTTCCACAATATGCTGATGCAAAATATTAACTGATTAACAGTTGTTGTTYTGTCTGTAAAACACGGGAACTTCAAAAGGACAGCTGGATGCTTTTTCTAAATATTATCCTTGAAAACTGGGTAGACATTCAATACAGAAACGAATAAAGAGAAACACTGATTGGGGGAGTTGTTTAAGAAATATTTGCTATTATACTGCAAAATAAGTTTGTGCAACTTCCTCGAAACTGAAAGCTTGACAGAGGTTCTTTTTTTTTTAAAAAAAAAAAAAAGTAGGCTTTTGTAAGGGAAGTGACCTACCACAACATTAGCTAGGAAAAAAAAGCTTACAGTCCTCTTGACAGTGGTACACTCCCACCTGTGCTGGCACATGAGGCATCTGTACATTGATGGGAACTCTGGAAAAAATACCTCTGGGTACATCGGACCACTGCATCTTGTATCACTTGGTCTTCTGAAGTGTCTGTACTAATAGGTACTGGATTTGATGGTTGGTTTGGCAGTTACTTACTTGTTTTCCCTCTGCCTTTCCTAGTAYATACAGGGCCCCCACATACTTAAATGTTCTGATCAGCTTCTGCAAAACTAAATCTTTCACTAAGGGTGAGGTGCCTCAGAAGTTCAGATATAAYCCAGAACTAGCTACAAACACAACTTGCACCTCATCTAAAAGTATTGTCACTATATATACACACATGTGAAATACAGCTTCACACTGTCCTAAAATTAACTGCATGTGCAGCTTGAAAACCCAGACCAAGATTGAAGTAATGTAGAAGTCTCATGTCTTTCCTCCCTCATTTGATGYGAATAAACAGTTACCAAAAGGGGACAGCAATAGGCTGTCAAACAGGTTTCAGTGTTGCACTTGTAGACAAGGACACAACACCAGCTCAATATGATAACTTGAATGGTATTCCACGYGTCTATAGTAGACAGACAGACAGATCAATGCTCTGGCTACAGGTGACCTTTCTGGATACTTAAACATCTGCTTCTGTTAGCATTTATATTTCAATTGTTTTTATAAAAGGAATAATTTGCAATTTAAGTGAAAATGATCACAGAACTTTTTCATCTTTGCTGTTCCTTTTACCTTTTTCAAGTTAGAGTTCTTTTCCAGCATCATTAAAAGACCACCACACCAAGAAACCCCAACTCAACCTGACAAACCCCTGCAGAAGTTGCTCCAAATTCATTTTCCCTGTCATAATCAGCAACTCTCCAATGCAGGAATTTCACCCCATTTATAAATGCTGAAGGGACACTCCTGGCAGTCTCATCCATCCTGAGGCAGCCTTGAGTTTGGGCACAGTAACTGCAAAAAAAAAAAAAAAAGTGCACACGGGGGAGGGTCTCAGCCAAGTAAGTGCTACCCAGCACAAGCACAGGGAGGAGAGCTAGGCTCAGAGTCACATCGACTCAATAGCAAGCCTCAGCTCAAGAACCTTGGTATGTAGTTTGATCCTGAAAGAAAACTTGTTCACTATGACAATTAAAAAAAAAAAGAATAAAAGAAAATTCAATTCCTCACTCAGGAAAAATAAATCCTTCCTAATCACATCAGGAGATTTGGGTAGAGCACAGTTAAAGCAAGCTAAGTCTCCAAGGGCAGAGACACCCTATTAACTGGATTTTAGCTGTCTCTCCAGACTCCCCTAAAACTCTGACCATGCCCAATAAACTTCTCAGTAGAAGCAAAAAACACCAGATAGATGGGAATAAAAACCTGGCAGCTTTAGACCGCGTGCATCATCGCAGCATCGGCAACTGCTCCATCGTTGTGGTATAGGACAGTAAATCTAGGAAGGCTACCGTGTCCATAGAGCATACTCGAGAGGAAGCCGGAAAGAACAGAAGACTCTGCATGAAAAATGAGCTGCTGACCAGCAGAAAGTTACCATCCACCTCGAAAAGTTCCAGCAGCATAACAAATGCTTTCCAATTTAAGGAATTAGGTACTACTTGAGCGACTCAGCCAGCATTAGCCACTCTGTATTCAAACCTGTCAGCACAGAGGAGAGCCCTCACCATGCAGCACATTCATTCTCAGTTAGGAGGTTTAAAGAAGAAGAGCTGCCACACTGGCACAAAAAAAAAAGAAAAGATAACTGGATGTCAAACTTTTCCAACATGCTTCCTGCATATGCTTTCAGCTGAAAACATTTAAAGTTGCATCCCTTTACACGCCAAAATTTGGCACAAGATCATGCTCTGCCTTGGCCCTCAAAACAGAGACACTAAGTTGCACAGGCTTCGTACTAGGGGATTTTGCATGTTTTAGCCTCTCTTGCTTTAGACATGTAATAGAGTAGAGATAACAAGCTGCTCAGTCATGGAGCTGGGGCAGGCAGAGGTACAGCTACAGTGCTTGTTGCATGATAGAGCTTTGAGATCGTGTGAATTGTAGGGCCAATAAATAATTCCATATACATTGAAATAGCAAGTCAAAGTTCTCAACTTTAGAAGCTGATTTAAAAAAAAAAAAAAGCAATCGTTACCTTGTCAGATGAAGTGTTTCCAATAGGTGCTTTACTAGCATTCTCAGTGCTTTCTGAAGCAGCCACATTCCTATTCTGTGCAAAGCAGCCCTGGCCTGTACAGTCACACAGAGACAAGTTTATAAATGGGGTATAACCATTGCCTACGGCAGGCTCAAGGACACCCTGTACTTCTGATAATATTTTGCATATGCATTATATTTCTTTTCAGATAACATTACTTCCACAAATGAGGGATGTGGACAGAAACATGCTTGGAAACTCTGTGCAGAGGACAATGAAGTTAAAAGCAAGACCCAGATGAGGAAAAGCAGGCTGGCTGCTCGTGGTGTACGTTCACGCTCCACAAGAACCCTGGTAATAACCCCAGTCACGAATGAAGGCCCTCCTTATTCCCACCCTAGATGATAAAAATATCAGAAACCCCTAGCATCAATGCATGGTACAATCTTTCTGACACTCGCTCCTAAACATGCATTCCTATACTTCTGAAAAACTAATTGATATTAAACATTGCCCAAGAGAAATCTCATAATCATCTGGACAGAGGTTAAGTACTTTGAACAGTGCTTTTTTCTGCGACAGTTCCGTTACAGCAGCGCATTTAGGGAGGTGCTTCAGCACTTTCTCAGACAAAAGCAGGTTAAAATACACACGCACAGTTCAGCAAGATATCAGTGCACGCATCTGACTTAATCAGGTATAAATCAGTGGGTCTCAAAGGAGTTATTGCAGAGCTGTCTACTTTTATGATTTCTTCTCCCAAGACTTGTGGTGGTCTTCAAAGCCACTGCTGACGGGATCACGGGAATCTCCGCATCCTTTAAAAAAATATCCCTAGAATTCCAGGGGCAATGTGGAAGCCTTTTGTTCAGGCTTGAGGTGATGTCCAGCAGCTTTTGACCTCCATAACATGCAGAGCTCTGATAGGCATTGCTGCTACTTCCAATGCGGTATTCCTCCAACCCACCACAAAGGTGGCCATCCGTATCCAGCCCCCCTCTAAAACAGGGCCAGTAGCCCTATTTTCAACTTCATGGAAGTGCTGATAGGATAAATCCCTCACTCAATTATGATAGGAGATATTTAAGAGCCTTATTTTGACAGGAGAGCCACACAAAATCCATTTTTAACAGATATGTGGCCTCCTGGAGATCTGTGTGGTCCCATGTAATAAGAAAATAGCCATTTCAGAGAGGCCTTCCCAAAGCATAAGTGCTGATGGCCCCCAGAGCTTTCCACAATTTAAGACTCCGTCTGCACTGGGAACACCAGTTCACCACCCAGACCAAGCACTCCTTATACCAACACAGCTGCACCAGTGACACCAGTTTGTACAGCCAGTCCCCCCTCTCTCTTCCCATTCCTACAGAAACAAAGCAGACACAAGAAGGGAATTACGGATTACAGTCTTATCCATTTTGGTAAAGAAACCAATATTTTGCAGTTCCACTAAAATAAGAAYCTTATTCCGTTGCTCCCTTTCACACATTCCCACACGCATTTGCTGCATATTGTTCCAGTGACATACGTCTTTCCAGATGTTAATYTTTTTACCGGGGCCTATTTTGCAGTTTTTATCAGGTCCGTTTACACAAAACATCCTATAAATCCTCCCTCACTTCGTGTACTACATCATATGAGACACCCTGACAAACACACAGATACAGATATATGAAGGCTAGTAAAAGCGATAGGAGATTTAGCATGCTACTTGTACGGACACGCTATTATTCTTAATCTTGTGATTAATATGGACTGGCACTACTGTACAGATTTATTATTGACCATATGCTCTTTAACTGTCCCCGCTTCCTCAAGTTTATCTTCTCACACATCTGCGGCAGGGGGGCTGACGCTCTCGCCTTTTGCCTCCGCGTGATCCGAGAACAATTTCTCAGCTGGACACCACGAAGACRATTCCAGCAGCAGTGTCTCTGAAGAGCGATTAAAACAAAATAACTTATTTTTAACTGAACAAACGCGGGGTAGGAGGGAGGAAACCCACCGTCATCGACGTTCATCTGCCTGAGCTCAGATTAGCCGGAATACCATTTAATTGCTGCCTCAAAAAGCCAGCTGTTGCTAGAGCAAACGGGCCCAGCGAAAAGACTTTCAAGCCCAAGAGCGGATGAGCTTGCAGAGAATGTCAAAACACAAATGCAGCTCTGAGACAGGCCTTACTGATTTAAGATTCTTTTGGCTGTAAAACTTGGCTAAGATATAGTTCAGACACTTTGATTCACTCTGAACAGGTTTACGCTACAGTTTTGAAAGAAGCTTCAGTTAATCGTCTTCCTACATTACCCACAGAACAGTCCCTCCATGCTGTTTTTCCCCCTTGTGAACTTGGAAGTTGAACATCCTTTTTCCCCTATTATGACTTAACTATAAGCAAACAAAATCTATATCAGCAAAATGATTTTGAAGCAACTTCCAAACAATCGCAATACATTGATTTTTCTGAACTACTGAAATACGTATTTAAAAGTGAAAAAAAAATGAAAAAATCCTTTATGCATTTCCTCCTTAATGCTTGTTTAATTGCAACATTTATAAAACCTTCCTTAAATGAGAATTCTCAGCAACGAGTGCTGCAATTTTATATGCAAATTAGATTAATAAATTAAAGAAATTTGCCTGCATATAAATGAGAAAGCAGTCAATTTATATGCCTAATAATAACTTTAAGCTTCCTCTGCATGTGAACTTTGCTAGGAATATTTTTCATACAGACAGTTTTACAAAAAAAAAGTCCCTGCTTAAAAAAAAGAAAACGCATTTAATATCTGCCATTAAATTATTTATAAACATAATTTTCAAGGGGGTCAGACACAGTCCCTAACTGGAAAGGAAGCAAAGCACAGTTCACAGCTGCAGGGTGTCTACACTGCAGCATGCAGCACGCACACGGATCCCTTGGTGCGTTCGAATACCAGAAACGGGCTGGTCCACGCTGAGCTGCACGGTGCTACATTACTGTCGTCTCCAGGCACACCAGCTAACTACCTTCAGCTCGTTCACACGGGCTCTACTTTTTCCATCGAATGGGAGTCTGAKCAGCCAAAAATGCAAGAAAAGCCCATTTTCATGTGGAGACCTCCCAYCTTTTCCCTCTGATACATTTTCGCTGGAAATTTTCTGAAGTAAATTTAGCAGCATCTTTCTCCTGGACTGTAACACAAAGGCATCTCCTACTGGTTTCCAGAGGTGAAGTGAAATACCTCACTGTAACCCAGTTATTTCAGCCAGAGGGAAACACACACTACAGCTTAGATTCCAGTCCGATAGCCCAGATTCCCACCTGACTCCAAGTATTGCTGCTTCATTGACTTCAACAGAGCAGAGTCGATTGATATGACCTGAGAATCTGGCCAGATTTTCCCCAGACTAATGAAAAAATAATCAATATCTACTATGAGTTCCATCTACCATCTCCAAGATATTTAGGATGAGTTAATTCTACACAGCTTTCGAAAGATGCAGCTAAAGAGTATAGTAACTCTGTTACCTGGGTAAAAGCCACTTTATGCTAAATAGGATGAAGGTTGCTTTCACATTCAGAAATTTTAGCATTTCTAATGAGAGATATTTCTTCGCCCTTTGAAATCAGAAACTAATAAGCAATGTTTTATATTAGAAGAATTTGTCATCAAAACATTACTTCTTCCCGTCTCTATCAAGTTTAAAGATTATACTGAATGCCCAAACACTAATAAGCCACAGGAACAAAAACAACTACAACAAAATGTAGAGCACAGGGCACTTGAGTTACAGGAGTTCAAGTAAAAACCCAGCTCTCCCTTCCAGCGCAGACTTCCAAGGTGACCTTGGACAAGTCATTTGTAGATGCAGCAATCCATACCCTGAAAGCTGGAGCAGTGGTCCTACTTTTATCACAGCTCGCTCTGCCTACTTGGACTATAAGCAGAAACCATTTTACCTCATGCATCCCCTCAGCAACTAGCACAATAAATCCACAGTCCCAATGATAACCTATTTACTCCTTGAATACAGATACCAAGCTCTGCCCATATCAGCAAAAAAAAAAAAAAGTTATCCAGAGTGAACAAAAATCTTACAAGAACTTCCTCCAAATACCATGTTGTGATACAGCTCACAGTGCCAAGGAATCTGTACAAGGAAAAAATAGGGAGATCTTGATAGGGAATGGCTGTTCCCTTCCTGGCTTCTCCTTCTAAGCTTGGTTCTAGCAGAAGTCACCACCGCAGTTGGCCATCTGCCCTCCRAAACCAGCCCGAGGGCCACAGGGGAACACAGAGCTCCGCATCTCTCAGTCAGCTGAGCCAGCAGCCCACTTCAGGGACATATCAAACCTTTAGCATCTAAGCACACAAATTTTGGAGAAAAAACCATTGGTAGAACATCATATAGTTGTAATTTGGGTACAAGCTCTTCTGTTAGTCTGTCTTTCAGAGTACAATTCTCACGAACAGGAGGAGGCTTCACCCATTCCAACATTCTCAGGACTTCTCCAGTTCGCTTCCATTTACTCCACTCCACCCTCCACCTCTCCCTTTCCACACAAACTGGAGAACTGCGGGGAGCAAAGGCCAAGCTCTGCATTTTGACTGACGAGCGCCTGCGTTGGATGGTGTCCAAATCACAGAAGAAATATTTGGCACATGTCTTCAAAATAGTAGACAAATGGATTAATGGCCTGCCCCCTCCCCTACTCCTGCCTCATTGCTTTTAATATCCTGTCCTTTATAAATGACTTTCTGGTTCACTTTATGTTATCTTCCTTGGCAGGCATTTCTTGTTTTGTGATTATTTTTGCTCTTAAGCAGTCATACTTTTTACTGAGTTGATGCTGTCTAGGAAACTCAAGATTGCGTCCATTCGAATGCTCCGGTTTAAGGCACCTTCCCTGCAGCTACAGACAGACCTCTCCCAGTGATGAAAAACGGATGCACCTCATTAGCACTGTTTTACTCTCACACACCCACCCTCTGCAGTATTCCCAAAACTTCCTCTTATTCAAGCACTGCAGGTGAGAGAATGTGTAGATTGAAGCTCAAGGATTTGATGCTACATAGCTCCTGCCAGATGGACGCCATTCAGAACCGCTGTGAAGTTGCATCTCCTTAACATTGCATGACATATGAGATCAGGTCTGCACTTTGGAACATATAAATTCACACCCAGTGTGATAGTTTGGTAAGATACAACACAGCTATATGAACACCTAACAAGCACACACGCTTTGCACAAGGTTTTTAGGTGGTCCTGAGGGTTGTTGGGTCCTAGCTCACAAGCGTGAGCAAAAAATCCCATCACTGTAGCTAGGGACCGCACTGCCCTCTTCCACCTGCTTGCTCCCTACCGCACTGACAGCTTAGCTGCAAAACTCATGAAGTACAGTGTAATGCACTAGGAAGAGACTGGTACTTAGTTACCTTTACAAACAGGCTGGAAACGGTTGTTTCCACCACTCCTGCAAGAACAGTTCAGCATAACCGACAGCCGTCAGTGGGAATCACCACACAGTAATCCATCTCCACTTGCAAGGCAGAGCCCTGCATTGCAAACACCCGATTTTTCACCTTCATTCTGTAATTTAAACAGAGGGAAGGTTTATCATCCTCTCCCTTAGCAAGTCATGTCTAGCAGCTATACAGAGCCAGGGGAACTTTGGAGGAACTGTAATGCACACAGGTGTAAGTTACCACCTTGATTTCTGCTCAGGCAAAATAAAAAAACTGCTGTTGTGTGATAACCAACTGCCTTCCTCATTGCAGTAGCAACAAATAGCTTGCAAGTGTGCTGTGCAGAAGTCTCAAAAGCTTCAAGCACCAATCTGAACACAAGAAAACCTTTCACCTTAAGTGACAGCTTTAGAATATGTTAGCCCAGGATTCGTGGAATTTTACACACTTCCCCCCCCCCTTTTTTTTTTTTAAGGGAGTACTGCTAACAGTATTCAACAGGTTCCCATGTGATGGGCATCGCAGGAACACAGGCAGGTGCCACTCCTTTTTGTCCAAGTTCTGACTGAGGCCCAAGAAAATTTACGGAACAATACTTTTACCARTTATTAGGCACCTTCCTTTGAACTTCAAATGCAATAGAGGACATTCCTCCTCTTAAATAAAGCCAAAGATTTTTGAAGGTTTATTTCTCTCACTCCTATTTACACTGAACAGCAGCTTACTGAGAAGATGGTGTTAAATGTCTTCAGATACTTTTTCACCCAACAGCAACGATTGCGTGAAAACCACTGACCCCGTTCAGCTTCAGGGTTCAGTTAGTCATCTTTGCACGGTGATAACTTCCACTTTGATAAGCCTATCTGGGGAAACACAGGTAGCACTGGGTAGGTGGCACACAGTAGGTCCCCCCAGGTCACCTTAATCTTGCCCCTTGTTTAACCGCTTGCACTAGAACAAATAYCTAACAAGCAGAAACAAAAGGAAAACTGCTTCTCCTTTTTTAAGCAGTCTTTTTACTTAGTTGTAAGCAGCTACAGTAAGAAACAAGCTGGAAGAGCACGCCTCTGGTTTTTGATGGTGTCAGATTGTTTGATTCTGGTTCTTTGCTATTTTAAAGGTTAATAAAAATGAGCCGACGGAGACGCTCGCAGCATACAGTCGCCCCGTCTGCGTGATCGAAGTAGCACAGATCTGTTTCCCCAGGATGGGGGAATGAATGATGGAGGGGAAGGGACAGTTAGGCACGTAAGGGACAGAGACAGAAAACATGCTTGATTATTTTCATTTCCTAAACAAGGTGAGATCTGAAAGGTTCTTAAAACTTCATATTCTCCAGCATTTGTCTGAAGCTATTATCTCACCCAAAGCCCTCACCTCTGCAACCCAAAGAGACTTCAATACAAACCAGTGAGATCTAATCAGAGTTTATTGCTTCTCATATAAACACTGCCACATTTTTTATCCTTTATTTTTTTTATTGAATTTGCAAACTTGAGCACCCGTATTTGGGATCAAAAGGTGATGCCGTGCCCTGCCACAGAGGAGTAGGCTGTATTTCTCATACAATAAAAAACCTTTTCTTTTAATTTGTTGGAAGAATAGGTGACTTTCCATTGCAGAAGCAGGGCAAGATAACTTTTCCTCAGATTATATTCAGAGCYGATAATCTCTTTAAATAAGAGGGGGCAAGTCCCTACACCTGGACCTCTACCACAGCTCCGCTGCAATCACACAGAGTATCCTCTCTCTCTCAGAGGACACTGCTAAGATTGCCCACACAGGAGAAWAACTAAAGTTTGGGACATTTTATTTAGTAACCCTACGTCAGAATGCCCCATAGTGCTCAATACGCTTTGCTGCACGGGTCTTACTCCCTCATCAGAGCACTTTTATGGAATCATAATTCCATTTCAGGAGAATACCTTTTGATTTCCACCTGCACAGAGGAGAGCAACAGATCTTAAAACTGTGTTTTGCCTCAGTGCCAAGAGCAGCCCAAGAACAAGGCTATGGGGTTTGGCACCCTCTTCAGCGCTGCAGCCAGTCCAGAAAAGCAAAAACTGAACCCAAAGCTCAGACGACATGAAAGCCAAGCACAATAATTTAAGATATAAACAAATACTTCAAGCTTTCTCTTTAGACAGTTTACAACACCAAGCACCCAAATGCCACTGGAATTCCATAACTGGGCCACTAACAGCTTGCATATCCCTAAAACTCGTGATGTTTGAACTACTCTCCGCCACAACTCCRAGACTCTCGCCTCCAGAGTCCCATATGTGAGCCCCTGGAATACTAAGTGAAGCACCGATTTTATTACCTTGGAAGAACGCAAAACGGTTGTGCATCAGATTCAGACTAGCAATTTAATTCMGTTTTTTGGACAAGAACAAATCACAAGGTTCACCAGCACAGTCAGCACGCAATAGCAAATGTGATTTTTATTCACTTCAATTGGTGTGGCACATAGCCAAGAGCAGATCGCTACACAGGCTTCCTGCTGTCTATCCCGGGTGACGCAGCAAGGCTGCGCAGGGCCCTCTCCCCTCAGATGCTCCCTACAGCTTAGTTTGTGGGTTTTTTTGTAGTCTTGGAAGTGGGGGAAGCATTCCATTCTTGGGGCCAGCCACGTTCCTCCTCAACATCTGGCCTTCCTATTGCAGCTGAACTTGGGATTTGGTTAGCACCAGCATATCTGCTGCTAGCCAAGAACATTTGCTCCTAAGCCTGCTCCTTAGCCCATTGCCTCCCTAGCAGAAGCGTGACACACTCCTAATAGAAGAGTCCTTGGGGAAAAGGAGACACATGGTAGCTTTAGCTCTTGCATGGGTCACTATCACCTGTCAGCAGCAAAAGTGGCATCAGTCCAAGAAAGCTTTCTGAACTCTGCTTGGACAGCACAACCCAACGTAAGAAAATTGGGACACTACTCCATCTGTACTATGTCTACTCTTAATTTTCCTACAAATCCTATTTTCACAGATTATTTTTATGGTAGGGTTAAGAAAAATAYAAAATAATAATTTCTGTAATTGGAGAATAAGCAGAAATATCCAGGTTAACTTAAGGAGATGCAAGCACTTTTGGAAATAACTTGAAAATCTGAGCAAAAGCTCCTCAAACCTCATCTTAGAGAAAACTCTTGCTGAAATCAAAAGTAATGCAGTAATCAAAAGAATTTTTTGCCTCATTTCAGTGATTTCATCTGACCTGTATCAACACAGATTTTTCAGGTTTATTTTACTGAGAAAAAAAAAAATCTATATTGCTGTTTAATTCCTTCATTTTAAAATCACACTTACTCAGATTTTAATGATAATGGCAATAATAAGAATAAAAACTGTATAGGAACTGTATGATTTTTTGACTTGGGGAATTGGGATCTGCAAGGCCAACATCCATGCAAAATTTTCAAATTGAAAGCAAAACCAGAGCTTTTTTTCTTTTTTTCTTTTTTTCTTTTTTTTTTTGTAAATTAATGGGATTCCCAGAGCTAAAGCATACAGGAAAAAACAGTGTATCATGACTTGGCAATGGTATATCAAGTCAAAATGCTGACAGAATATTGTTACGTTGCCATCTGGTGACAGCAAAACGGCTTATTGAAGTAGGTTGATATCACCTCAGCTTCTGATATATAAACACATCTCCATACTGCAAAAACTACTATTGAAATGTGATTGCATTTACAGTTGAGTATGTACCTTGAGGTAATTTGATTATAGCACCATTTCTCACTGCTCATCACTTCACATGCTCACCTCGTGCCTGACACCAACACCCTAAATCTTTGGAGCAAGAATTATTTTATGAGGAGATTTACAGACATACATAGAAACAGTCCCTACCCACCAGCTTACATCAAAATAATGATTGCCCTGAACAACAGAAGACTGAATTCTATCCCTCAACATTTAGAAGGGAAATAGAGACCTAGATATCTCAGATTTGAACTCTATGGTCTCCTCAATACACATGTAAAATATAAGGATGGTAGCTGGTTTCCAGTTTAGCAACAAGGTGTTGTTACTGTGCCAACAACAAAACTTGCTTACCTGGAAAGCAGGAGTGTGATGAGAAGCACAAGCAGCTTCTGCTGCTTATTCCCTCTCCCCACCACAGGTGAATAAGCAGCATCAGGAGCTCTCAGCTCAACAACATTTTGGATCATTTCCAAAGCTACTGTGGTCACTGGGAAGCGCTCTACGGACTTCGGCTCAGGCCCCTTTACAAGTCTAGGAAAGGAAAGTCCTCTGAATAAGCTTCATAGTTCAGTTGAACACCRCTGACATGAAGCAACTTCCATCAGTACATTTCCTGAACACTTTCCGCAAGCCAAAGAGCAAAAGAAACCAGAACTTATCAGCCRGAGAGAGATAAAGAAAGGAAAGAAAAACTCCACTGATAACACACACAAGTTTTCTCCAAAGTGGCTGTCATCCCCCAACACATATTTAGACAAGTAGTGAAAGTCCAGACTCATTATGGGATGATAAAACTCACCTTGGAGGGATTTGAGGCCAAATTAAAAGAACACACACTGCAGTAAAAGCACTAACAAGGAAGTCTCACTAATTCCTAAATCTTACAGAGCCAAAACATCGAGCTGAGTTTTAGAGTTTTATACAGGCTTCTCAGAATAATAAAACATGTAAGTAGTAAATCATTCCCGAAGGAACACATCTAAAACTTATTTCATGTCCTACATTTGGTATTCCATATCTTACTTAGTTCCAAAGACAACTGTCCCTTTGAAAGACGTAGTTTCATGCTACCGCAACACTTGCCTGTATGATTATCAAGTTCCTCTAATCGTAGTTACCAGCGTATTTTGCATGAATCACCAATATTTCCAACAAGCTCTCTTTGGTCTCGGGCATATTGAATCAGTCCATGGCACTTGAGCATTAAACTACATATAGTCCAGAGTTCAATATCTCTCCTGGACTTTTTTCATCTTCATAGACCAACCCACAATCCCTAATAAAAGGCATTGCAAATGCTATAGCAACTTAAGCACAATAACAAGATGGACAAGATTCATCTAMGCATTTGTTCCGTGAAAACCTACAGGCTGAGCATAGCTGTTTTCTGCAAGGGGCAAAGGACATTTGGGGGTTTCACCTAACCTGTTGCTACTTCCAAGTAAGAGTCAGGTGAGGCCTCACTTCAGCCCAAGAACCCTGTGTAGCTGCCAGCTTTCATTGATGTTTCCTTCYACCTCCAACCTATCAGAAATCTTGCATTTCCACCGTCACAGTCAGAAATCTGGTGTTCATTCACACATGGAAACCCRCGTAGAGCCCTGCAACAAGCCAGTTCWRMACYKSMGSWSCKSMRGTKYWGGAGTTACCTGTTGTTTCCGCTTCTGTATCAGACATAGGACCAGCCCCAGGGTTTACAACCTGCTGCTTGCACAAGCGTGGTAGTGACTACAAAAATATCTTTTTTTCCAATTGAAGAGACAACTCGCAAGGCAAAATGTCTTCTCACATGGCTGTGGCACATCACACCGTCGAATGGCTCTTCTCTGCAGCAGCCACATGCTTTTGAGAGCTGCTGCCAGACAAAGCACACGGCAGGGTCTTYCCCAAGCCCAAGAGGCAGCTTGGTTCTCTGGGACACTTTACAATACACCTTTCCCTCTGCAGTCACGCTCTAAAGCTTGTTGAAGTCAACAGTTCACCTTTCCACCAAGTTCTGTGGGCTTGGAAGAGGCCCAGTACCATCAGCTGATCAAGTTGTGGTTTCTCCACACCTCTGCGCCTCATCTGCCTACAAAATTGACCTTGTAATACACAGCTCTCTCAGCCTCCCACAGGGTGCTGTGGCTCAGCTCAGCTCCCCTGCCTTTCTCTGATTTCTTTCCATAGCTTAAGATAGAAATGGAGTATGAATTTTGTCCTCTGTCTCCTGACACTATGCAGAGACTCATGAGGCCGTTATTACCCCGAGCTAAAGCCCAGCATATCTTTCTCAGGCAGGAATAGCTTATGCTTTCAGATCAAGAGGTTTTAAGCCTTGCAGGTCGASCAGAGGACGTGACCCACGCAGACAGAAGACTGCAAGGCTCCCCGGACCCCCGATGCTCCAGGGAGCACGTAACCTCCGCTCRCTAGCATTAGGCTTTGTCACCCTCTAGCGGGCTACATAAAAAGCTTTATGGTCCCATTAGTGGGGTCCTGCAACAGCACTTTAAGACCAGTAACAGAGGCTTAAGCTTGAGTGTCAAAGTTTCCARGTTCGCTTCCCATAGACGACACCGTCTCGCCGCACTTTCACATTTGCTCCTTTCTATTCTGCTTACAAAAGGCCTACGAGGCAGCAATAAACACTTAAAATATGTCAACACATACTGGTGGGAGGTGCAAGAATACACCCACATTAAACTTTTATGTATGTATTTATGTATTACACASAAGTCAGCAAATCTATATTAATTAGCAAAAGATATAAATTAATATTAATAAACTTATTGCACACATTAAGCAGATTATGACCCATTTTTTGCCTATTAGCACACAAAATGTGCAGCACTGCACATTACTTTATGCCCTGACATATATTAAAAAGGCGCTAGGACTAAAAGAGCTTGAAGGGGAATACAAACAGGGCTTTGTTTCCGAATGTGAACGAATCTGCTGCATAACATGAATGAATATTACTTTCTSCAGTTTTGCTTTTCAAAATGTTCTATATATCTCATCTACTGAGAAAATAAGAGCACATAATTTTTGAAGTAGAGCAATTCTGCTTTGGGTGGGAATCCTCTGAATACCTGGGCATGGTTGGAAAGCTTGCCTCTCTTACCTTTAACATATGTAGCACCTGGCAGGGCCTGATACTTCAAAGTTTTTAAGGTAGAAATATCTTGCTGGAACATCCCTAGCCATCACAGTATAACTGTTTGCAGCAATCTTTCTTCTCTTATGTGGTCGATAAGCAGAAAACATGAGACACATATGGCATTAGGGATATCAGATTGTGTTGTTGTTTGCTCTGCGGTGGAGTCAGTGCCAAACTAGGACTACTCTTTGCCATGGTTTCCTCAGGTCAAAAATATACATAATACATATAGTAAGAATATTGCTAATATTCACACTGCATAGCCAATAGAATGAGCTATACAACCACAAAGGATTTGTCTTGTAAATGTGACTTTAAAATGAAAAGAAGGGACAGGGAGTAGAACCTATTAACATATCCATCATTCATAAATTAGCAGATGAATCAAGCCAGAAACCTCTCTCCTTAAGAATCACCTTCTAGAYCCCCAAATAAATGAAACCTATTTTCTGGTCCTACTTCCTGCTGCAATGAACTTAAAATTCAGTAGCAAATGGAAGCTCCATTTAGGGATTGCATTGCTAAGCTGCCAACACATAAAACTAATCATTGCTGCCCTGAAAACATACCCTGTCTAGTTAGACTGCAAGTCTGTTTGATAAGTTTCCCATTTTCAAGATGGCAGAGACCCCCTGAACATACACAAATTCAGAATATTTCTCCCATTTAAGTGGCAGAACATCACATCTTCTAGGTCTTCGCATTGTCTCAGACTCRTACCAAGTTTGGCAGCTCTTGCCACCTCTGAACCTTGGGTTGGTACAGGAGAAAGCACAGGCTCACCTACAGCTCATCACTCGCCTAAGACCACCAGCAGTACGGCAATCTATAAACCCAACATTGGACTAGCTGAGACCTACCTAACCAACACCAAAGAAGACATGAAGGGATGAGCTAAAACATAGCAGTGGTGCAGTTAGTCACCAGAGAAAGCAGCCTCCTCCGCCCCGCGGTGCGGCACGGCTGCCCTCGCTCCCGGCTGTCATGAGGAGGCAGACACGGCGTTTGACTTCATTACAGCACAGCCAAATCAAATGCACAGCCACTGCTTCCTCGGATGTCTATATTTCATTTAAACTGGGATAAAGCAAAGAAACTGGAATATTGTCTCATCAGGCATTCTAAATCAGCCAGGGTAGAAAATAATGGGGAGTTAATCAGATCACTGAAACTCTAATTCACTTGGTATTGATCGGGCGGATTCCTAATGGGACAGCAGACCAATTTCAAATTACAGTAAGCTGACTTATTCTGGAATACCAATGACCAGCTTCTAAGRGGAGCCTGGGCAGATCACAGGCTCTCCTCTCCTGCTACGGCTCCAGCTCAGCAGAGCACACGAACGTATAGTATGATGCGGCATTTAGCTAATTAATAGGAGACTGACGAAAGGTGCAGGTTTGAAAGCAAATCTCGCTTGAATCAACGTGGGATGAAAGCCCCAGCAGGGATTAGGTACAGAGCGCCTTAAAAACAATTATAAAAAATAAGAGGGGAGCTAATGGGAATGCGATTAAATCAGGTTTGTAATTAYATTAATCAGAGGCTTCGTCAGTAAAATGACGCATGCAACATTTAACTCTACTAGAATTATTATTATTTTAAGGAAAATTGAATTATGACTTCGATGTTACAGAACGCTTGCACTGAATTGGATGTTTGGAACCACAAGGAGCCAGGGAAGAGTTATCTTCATTTACACTATGTTTCCAGACCAGAAYTCCTTCCTCCTGAGGAACTGCCCTGGACTAAATCCTACCATCTTTAGGCAGCGACAGAATTGTTTAAGAGGCTGCTACTACGGTTTAGATGCTGCATWTTTTGCTTGCTTTCCTGAGCTATTGGGGAAAAAACACTACCTTATTTTGCACGCTTTTCAGGGCAGGAGATGTCTGTCCCATTTTGGACCATGTCAGCAGGAAGCCGGTTGCTAGAAAACACTTTCGTCATTTTTGTAGATGCTGGTGTTTCCAAACTGTATACCACTTACCCACACCAAGCTGTAGCATCTACTGTCCTTTATTCCTATTACATTTTAAAGCTACACCAGCACTTCCCTTTCAAAAAACACGCTTAAAGGTCAGCAATGCTAAGCAGCATACGTAGCCAGGCAACGGCGAGAGCTTGCTAACTAGTAGAAGTCCCACCTCTTCTGCACTGAAGCAGCAACCTTTCTCAGAGAGGTGCATTACAGAAGCAGGCAAACCTCGGGACTCCTGCATGGGCATGGGCCTTTCTGCTGTTCGAAGGCACTGTTGTACACGAACATCACCACAACAGCACATGAACAATTTAGTCTTGATAGGCACAAATACTTACAGTCACAGCCTCCTAGTGTAAATCATTACGACAAAAAAAGTGTCCATTTTCAATTACTGYYGCAGTGGATTAGCAAACTAACCCCRACTTCCAAAAAAATAGAATATATCCGTTCAGACTATAGTTTCAAGTACTTATAACACAACCACATTCAGGCTACAACAAATCATTTACTTACAAACACAACCCTTAGGTTGCGTGATCAGCTCTGAGTCAGTGCGATTTCTACTTTCTAAYTGGATGATTAGAGGATTTTCAACCAGGCAGCGTACGAACGCAGTGATTTTTCAGACAGGAGCATTCATACTAAAAACTCATTAAACTCTGTGGAGATGCCTGGCAATCATCCAAGTACTGCATGTAACAAAATCCGCCTCCTCCAGTGCTCCTGCCTGAGGCCTTGATCATCACTTACAGGAATACTACTTCTGGGAGAAGAATTTGTTCCTACTTCTCCCACCAGAAAGAAATGTAGATGAGTGTAATCTAGGCCTGGAACTGAGCCACGACTCTACAGCRGGATTAAGAGACCACAGAGATGGTGGAACTGAACCTTGTTTGCTGATCTGCTCTGGGTGCAAAGAGGAAGATACTGTAGATGGAGTATGTGCATGTGCTGCTGAAGAGATCTAGTAGCAAAACATACTGTGATCCTCTGGTGAACTTACAATTGCAATTAATTTTAATCCTACATTTCACTTGCTCACAGTCACTTCTTTAATCTGGCAGAACTGAAGCATCTTACTGTTTGCCCCTGAGCCGCCAAAACCAAGGGAAATCGTTTGAGGCTTTTTCAGAAATCAAGCCTGCCTTTGGCTRTAGGAAACTAAGAAAAATAGCTTTCCAGAGGGACTTTTGCCCCTTCTTTGAGATGTTGAGTGTGGGCAACATAACTCAGTGATGGCATACAGTGAGAGGTTGCACTTTTTCACCTGGCACTTGCGTATGACATGTCTCAGCTAAAATAAGGTCCGTATCACACAGCATCACTTAAGGACTCTTGGTTCTGGCCTGAGTACAAAAGAACCCTTACTTGGTGTCGTAGAGGGCAGTACAGTCGCAATACAAATGCACTTATTCTCTGAAGCATGAGCACCCAGAGTCAGTAAGGCAATGAGCCGGTCAGAGTTGCAGGAGAAAGAGAGAGGAACATCACAGATACCTTTTAAAAATCAGGGGTTCTCTGCAGCCCTGCAACCCCCAGGTCACAATCCTTGCTCTTAGCACTCAGTTGAGTCAGCAAAGCCTACCAACATCCCCTAAATAGAGAATAATAAGCTGCTAAAAACCGGTCCTTAAAATTACTTCAACATGGGGTTTGTTTTGAATTTAATTAGCAAAAAAATACGCGACATGAGCAGGAAGACCGCTGAAACAGCACAAGTGCAAAGGGCATAGGTAATGTTGTGCTGCTGCATGTTTCCTGTGAAGCCAAAAGAGAGACTGCATAGTTATTTGCCTATCTTGAGAACAGCTCTGACTGATGCCAGATTTCCCTGAACACCTGAATAGTGAAGCAGTATTAATAGGGCAGGTGTCTTCACTCTTAAGCCTTAAGTAGCCCATCTGTGGGACCACCAGGACAGCAAACTGTTTAAAAACACTGGCTTCCACTTGGCCTGACACATAACAAGATCTCATGTCAAATTACCATCAACATACATGCTGCTTACTGCATCGTACTTCTCCATAAAATTCTTGGACATAAATCTACCTTCAGCTACAGGGACAGCACACAGCTTCCGAAAATGCAGGGCTTTTGTCTCTAAAACAAGGCAGTTCAGGACACTAGTCACGACCGTGCAAAGTCAGCCTTACCTGGATCTAGGCCGTTTTATCCTCTGGGCTGCAGTCCTTTCCTATTTCCTTYTTAGGAATCAGGCCTCCCCTTCTTCAATCCTGATCTTTATGTACAATAGAAGACTGAAGCCAG
This sequence comes from Rhea americana, assembly GCF_003343005.1. NCBI lineage: Eukaryota > Metazoa > Chordata > Aves > Rheiformes > Rheidae > Rhea > Rhea americana. The sequence goes on from NW_028186526.1 coordinate 181,775, forward strand.
GTCTCATGGCCAGCTATACATTGCCAGCAAGCCAGGATTCCTCCTGCTGTTGAGCACCATGCACAAAGCTGCCTCAAGTCCATCAATAGGTAGGACATAGCCCATAGCTGGTGACCCATTGCCAGCTGTCAGCTGTAACAGTACAGCCTCAGAAGAGAGGACATGAGACACTCCATGCATCTTGACCCTCTCCTGGGTTATGTGACTTTACTCGATGACCAACCTGAGCATGGAGTGGAAGACAGYGGCTGAAACCCTGCCAGGTGCAGAAGGAAGATTGCCATAGAAGCAAAGCTGTCAGACAAGACAAAAACATCCCCTTCTCAGGGAAAAAGCAGAAATATCATTGCTGCATTGACTTCCAGTATTACATGGAAAGATCCTGTAAAATTCCCTTAGATGAGGTTAGACTCTGGCCAGAAGGTTTTCATTTAGATTTCAGAGCTGTAAGTAGCCTTTTTTTTTTTTTTTTTAAAGCAGACACTGAAGTTGTTGCCTCTGGATTACTCACACTAACAACGCATTTACTACCACTATATTTTTCAAGACTGTTATTCAGTATTTCCTTCTCTCCTTCCACCTCCCTTATTCACTGAACTTGGCAAATAAGTTATGAATATACATGAATGTATAAGCATTCAGTGACAGTTTCCTCAATAAAACATTAGGGAGCTGCATTCAAAATTGCTCAGTCTTGGCCAGACTCTTCGTACTTCAAGTCAAAGTTCCAGGGTGAATGGAGATGAGCCAGCGCTAACCATTTTTCTAARTAAGACCACTATCAGCTCTCCTCCGGAGTGGTGAAAACACACAATACTGCTGAAGCTTTTTGCCTAGTTGAAAAAGCCTGACTACAGCAGCACAATCCCATGTGCGGCAAGCTCATCTCTTTGATCATCTTCAGACACACAAATGTGCAGGTGCATTTGGTAAGCTCAAAGTTCTTTGGTGGTTGGGGGAATACAAATGTTTTATTTTTCCTTAAATACASCCTATTTATTTACTAAAAAGAGCACATTCTCTTTCAAAGGCCCTCTAAGGGGTGATGGGAAAAGTTTCTCCRATCTGAGAATTACTTCAGGCTGAAAGACAACCAAAGGCACGGCCAATACGTTTATTCACCTGAAGGTCAGCCAGAGCACTCAGCTGGAGAYGGGCAGTGGGCAGCCGAGCCCCACCGCTTCCACTGACTCGGTCTGCAAGCAGAGGGAACAAGCAACGGCCGCAGCGCCGCGATCTGAGCCAGGCCAGTCAGCTCCCGCGCAGCTCTGCCGCTTCCAAAAGGACGCGCGTATCCCACCCGCGCAGCTCCTGCTGCAGGATTAGAGCCTGTACTTGCAATGCTCTTGGGATGTACCATAATATTGTGCCTCTGGGTGGATCAAGTGGTTGYGCTGCTGGAGGTCGTCTTAGAAGGAACGACAGCAAAGTAGAAAACTGTCACCAGGGTGACACACCATCTACTTTTTGAACTGTCAGCTCAGAACAGGTTGTGCATCACCACTGCTTTGCTATTTACAGAAAATAATCATGAGCTGCAAAATACCCCCAACTTACCAGAGATGCTTCCGAAACGGAAGGTAGTCCAGAATAACATCAGCAATTCTTCTGCTCAGGCCTTTTTTGGCAAGCAYCGCTATAAAGCGGCTGCTCTTGCCAAAACAAACACCCTCTTCCACCATGCAGCAGGAAAAGTAGAAGAAAATCTTTACTGAAGACAGACTTTTCCTACAGCAAGACTGACCTTTTAGTCTGTAATTGATGGGCTACAAGAGAGGTTGGAGAGAATGCCACTGCATTTAGAGGGTTTCACAGCATCCTCATAAACTTAACTGAGGGTATTGATCGCGCTGCTCCAGGAAGCCCTGGTGGAGATGCATTGTTAGACTTCAGCTGATGCTGACTTTTTCATAAAGCTATATATCAGCCAGGAATTGTTATTGATAGACATTTTAGCAAGGTAATGGTGTTTTCAAAACACTGCAACTAGAGAGGATACCCAGCATCTGAGCTACGGTTGGTTGGTATTGAATAGAAAAGAAAAAGTAAGTACTGCTGTTGGCTGTCTGCTGCTCATATTCATGACTATAAAATAGCAGAGCAGAGGGAATAAATATCACCCTGGAAAGAGGCATGCAAGATTTTTTTTTTTCCTTCTTCTTTGTAAGCTGGTCTGTGAAGGAAGGGCAGGATTTTAATGCTTTACATYGCTGTATGAGTACAGAGTTGTGGAGTAGCCCGTGAATTTGAATTTTTTTGCGGTATCACATCCAGTACCATTTCATTTAACCAACAATCCTTGACTACTTGATGAGTTAAATCCACAGAGCTTGACTTGCTGCACTTTGAGCAATATGAAAACTCCATATTTACCTTGGGTGGTGGACAGGGAGAAGACATGGAAAGCTTTCCTTTTCTCCTACTTTTTCTAGTCACTGTGATTAGAAAGGTGTACRATTATCAGCAGACTTTCAGTCTTGTCACCCCCTCAGGGACATCCAGTCRCTGGTTTTACACGGGACACCACAACAAAGTCTTCTCTGTGGAAGGGAAGGGATGAGGGGCCTGCGGCTGGACACCCCTCACCAGGGGCTTGAGCTGTGCTCCCAATTACTATTTATGCAGAACRTACATGGGCAAGAGAAGGTGCAACAGGCACTACCTTACAGCAGTCGTGCGTGTGAGACATTAAAGAGGAATAACATGCTTCAAAAGCACAGGCTTGTGTTTGGGGAAGGGCATTAGGGTAGGGTTTTTTGTTTGTTTGGGGGTTTTTTGTGCATTTGGAGGACCTGGCCTTTTGCGTTCCACACCAACACCACKGTGTTGCTGGAAAGGGATCTGAAGGTCTGCTCTTCCCCCGTTTGCCTCCTGCGTCTTACCAGAAAGTATTTTTGAACAGACTTGGCTTTCAAACCTCTAGAGTCTAACGTAAGAGGAACTTCTGATCCAGTGTGTGATCAAGATGCAGCTTTAGGGTTTTTTTTAAAAAAAATCACATCAGCTTTATTGTGAGACATGCAATTCTTAGAATTTCCCTTAGAAGTCRCAGCTTCTGCGGTCATCCTGTGCAAGACCATCAGCCTGCATTGGGGCAAAACTGAACTAAGCACAATTTAACAGGTCTGATATCAGAAGGGAAATTACAGGACATGCACATTTTAAAGCACTTAATACTCAACTAAATACTCGAGTACCTCACTGAAATCAGGAGGACTATACTCAGGCTTTAGGTTATCTATTCAAGTCTATCTACACTTCCTGGTTAATTTTATCTAAACTGCTGAAGAGATGTATCTTTCTCCTGTCTTACATTTAGCACATTGTACTGTGACAACCGAGTTCTGTATATGCCRGAACCCCATATCAGTGCAAACACACAGATACATCATTTGCCACTGCCTCCCACTACCTACATCCACACACACTTACATCCAAGTATTGATTTCCAGAATTTCTCCAAGGAATGCCAAAAATAATAAACAAAAAATAAATCAAAAGCAAAAGCCTCTTTCCATTATGTATTAAATATCCTTCCATGAAGTTAGAACAAATAGGAGATGTATATAAAGTGCAATGGAGACATAAATCTAGTGTCATAGTAATCGATTTCTGCCTTGTTCTTTTATTTCCAGTAAATAATGATCTCCAGATCTTTGATGGTGGCACTACACTGAAGTCTGCTAAGGGAACACAGGCAGCGTTTCACCTTTGATATAGCCARCAATATTGTCGCTCTAAAATCATTACACTTACTTATTTCCTGTAGCACACTGGTAACAACRTTTAGCAGGAGCAAAGGAAATTTAGAGGCTATCCCCTCCAGTAACCTCCATCCWATCATGTACATGATCAATAACACATTTTGTTTTCTTCAGCAGCATGCAGAAAATGTTTTTCTGCAGAAAATGATGCAGCTGTACATTTCTAGTCAGTCTTTAGCTTTCTAAAGCAGCCCCTGGAAACTACAAGCAGCACTAATGTCCGATTAARTAAGTTATATTCAGAGGTGCTTCTCCTATGCAAATTAAAAACCGAAGCAACTGCCCTAGACAACTCAGTTTCTACAAAATCATTCAAGATTTTTTGTTAGTACTGTCCAAAGCACTAGCTTAATTTTYTGTATCCAGAGTCTGAAGGAGGTTTTTCCATTCAGTGCATGATCTAATGAGAAAATAAAGTTCTAAATTGCAGAAGAATTATAGATGGTAACCCATGGTAGCTATTTCTCCTTGAAAGCAACAAAAAGAAAGAATTTTATAATACCAATAGGAAAATTAAATTACYAATTAGCATTATAATAATCTGGAAGGTGTGACTTAATACACATCTTAATTTACTATAAGCAGTTGACTAAGAACAGACCAACCTCACACACTAACAATGCAATATATGCAAAGTAAAAAAGGGAAGAAAAACGCTAAGCTATTTGCTAACAACTACTAAACATTTGCTAATGCTCAACTATGCAGTCAGAAATACTGTGGCATTCCTGCTCACCATGCTGACCACCACAAAAGTTGGAATTCTTCTAATGTAAGATCATATTTCTCATTTAAAATTCTTCTCATCTGAAAAACCACCTATTTAAAGTACTCACCCCGTCAGTTTTAATAACCGGTGAAGATCAGGCAATACAAGGTTTGTAGGTGGAGCAGTCTTTCATCAGACTGATATAGCTCAGGAAGATTGAACAAGGGAAATGGCACATTTTCCTCATCACTCCCCCCGTCCCGGCCCCCACCTATACCTGTTGACTGATGAAAGATAGGATTTCAAGTTACAGAAGTCATCCTGTCAGATCTGGAGAAGCGCTCAGGGAACAAGAACATAGCCATCAAACTCTAGGGACAGATTAGTCCCTAGCTAAATCTGTCTCCCTAAACAGGTAAACACAAAACACTTAGGGGGTAGGTTAGTTTTCCTTTAAATTAAGCTATTTCCACTTTGTTCCAATACTGAAGAAATTGAGAGAYCTTTTAGTACATTAGATCTTAAAGTTCACTGATTATGTTAAGCAGGGATTTTAACACACGTAGGAGTCAGCGTCCACTGAAACGCAGGAGTCATCCAAGTGACATTCGGATGAGACGCTATCCTGTAAAACTAAGGAAGTGCTGGAAGCCACACGTTAATGTCAGGCACTAGTAAGAAGCCGAGCTGCTGAAAGCCTAGCAGTCCAGCTGAAGCTTTACCACGCTCTCTCACGTATTTCATTTATCCGATCCCCATGACGACTTATGTTCACGTGCAATTTCTCAAAGCAGCCCCACATTTCACACTTCCACAAAGGCAATCACGTCCCCTGCTTAAATTCCTTTGGCTAAGCAAACACCAGTGGCAGGGAAAAAAGATGACATTGGTGACAATTCAATTTATTCCTCCAAGAGTTTGCCAACATAGGCAGTAGCAGCTGGTGACGATGCGCACCTTAAGAACTTTTACATTAGGAAAAGGCAGCTCTCCTATTAGATTAGGACTGTAGAGACAAGAACCATTAAAAACTTGAGTGCCATGTTAGCTCATCGTTACTTTGACAATAATTGTCACAAACAGAATTTCTTTATAGATTTTTGGAGGTTTTTTCCTGAAACAAAGGAAGACCAAGACGCTTAGCAATCTTGAGCTAAAAGGATTTAAACATTTAATCTTAAAGAGATGCTCCTGAGTTCCAGGCTAAAACAGTTTATAAAGGTCATAAAAAATTAACTTATCTTGCTGACTGAAGCTTTTTTAATGCACTCTAAGTTACAAAGGAATCACAGCTGGAACCTTTAGGCCAATGTTATACTATATTTTTCTCCCATTAGCAAAGACAGCAAATATCTGCGTTTGGATTTTACCACTGCAATCTTCTCAATTCATTAGTCTTCGTGACTGAAAATAAAAATGTAGCCAGCTAGGTAGGTATATTTTGTACTTGTTTCACTGACTAGCTTTGCAGTTATGTTTGTTGCTAGAATGTAATAAAAAGCTACTGAGGCAAAGATCTTACTTAACCTAAGCCAAGTTCTTTCCAAGCTATAAAATCAGAATTGGCATCATTCAACAAGCTAAAGACAGCTTAAAAGAGCTAGAAAGACAACGCTGKATGCATCTGCAGCTAGAAATTTGATTACAAGGGAGCCAGTTCGACGAGGTGCACCAACACCATGCATTCGCATGGACCTACTAGATCAAGCGAGGAGCAGCTCATCGTAATTGGGATGCGAGGTGTCTGATTCAAGGTTTCCAGCCTACAGCAAACCTTTATTAGAGATGACATCCCTGAACTATATAGTCTTTAATATCAAAAAATTTGAAATCAAGTCAGGCCTTCCAAGGATGCTATTAAGGTTGTTCTTTGAAGTAAATTGATTTCTCCCCATTTATATTAAGGATAAGATCCTTTGCTGCTTTATGATATTACATTACTAAGTGGTGGAGGCAAAAACTTTTTTTTAAGCATGTTACCTTCTCAAGCTGCAGTCCGCCCCACCCTCCRCAACACACGCTTTGATTAAAATAGATTCCCACCATCCTCGTTTATTACATATCCAATCAAGACAAGGGTCACCCTTCACATCCTACCTTAATCACAGCTGTGACAACAGAAGCCTGATATGGTGCTGATCAACTACATTACAGCATCCAAGATCAAGCTTGGATTTTCCCAAAAACGAAGCTTTTCATCTCTGCTGAGGATGGGTTGCCTCGTGGTCTGACAGATCTCATCAGAGCCTAGGTGCACAACTCTTCCCTTTAAAATGGTAAGAAAAACCTAGCAGACAGGACAGACTTGAGCTAAGAATAGGAGCCCGGAAGCACAAATGCACGATGCCTCTCTGTGGTACTTTCAAAGCATTTCACAATGTCGATTTTCAAATACGACCACTGTGGTTGCTAGACACTTGCAGTAATAGGAACATTTGTAGAAGTCAAAATTTCTGCAACTGCCATAGTTAAATGCAAGGGTACAGAATGGATGGACAGCTTCACAATCTCTGAAAGCACACTAAAGAGCTACATGCGCTCAGGTATTCCAAATAAGAACTAGACCACACATTTAAACAACTTCACAGCAACTGAAGTTGTATTTATTCCTAAGCAACTGTCCCCTTTTCCCATAACCTCCCACAATTTTGTACACTTAGTGATAACACTTTCTGCAGAGCAGGGGGTAGCCATACTTCTCAAAATAGCATTATGAAGTCTTATGAAAATAACTGCAGCGTCTTAATGAGGAGCAAAATGAATTCTGTAAGGATTTTTAACCAACGCATGGGAGAACTTAATTAGACCAGATGTTTGTCTAAATCTGCCTCTAGCAGTAGCCAGCAGTAATGCTTAGGGGAAGTTTCAAAACAGGATGAGCATACTTTGTACAAGGGCTATACGTGAACTATAAACCCGGCTACTTTCCGCATTACACATCCCTCCCAGCACTAAAGATACTGAGTTTTATAAGCAGGAGAAGACTCATCTGTGCTTAGAACCAACCCTGGTATACAGAGTTTCCTGCAAGGTCCCTTTAAAGAATTTAGCGGGGATTTCCAGCATGCTTTTATGTCTACATAGAAATGGCAGGCACTCAGACAGATACARAAGTTCAAATATTGATTTCCATACAGAAGACAGCCTAAACTTTTCATATGCAAGAAAAGCACTTTGGGATCCCAATCCAGCATGTTGGGGGGTTTTAAGTGCAATATACCATAGGAAAGTTATCATCCAAAGATGTTGAAGTCAAAGCAGAT